>NC_084796.1:109142472-109444139 GCF_963169125.1 Humulus lupulus
GAATATCTGATAAATAGATTTTTCCTATTATTTTGTATAACGAGCCCACACTCGTTCTTTGTGTGCTGAGAACATTTTAGAAGATCTTGTTGTGAGAACTAAAGGATTTTTGCCATACAAAAAGATAGCAGCAAGGAAGGACTTGAGATAATTTTCTGTTCATATCTTTGATTCAATATATATATGTATGTGAAGAAGTAGATTTAGAAATCTTGTGGGATTAAATTAACAATTTTGATTGTTGTTCCGCTGCGTATAATCTCTGATTTGATCTATAAAAATCAACAAGACCGTCTCGGATCGTGCATAAAAAATATATCACCACTCACTCATGGTATCAATCACAATATACACATATATCACATTTATGCTCTCAACGGGCTAAAATTACAGATATGCCCCTAATAGCCAGATGTGGCCACATGCATATTTAATTCACATAAACATGCATTTCTAATCACATAATCATTTAATTCACATATTAGCATAATTATATCAATTATTGCCCTCCCAGCACTCTAATCTAGGCCCTAAGCCTTATTAGCAAATTTGGGACGCTACATTCCCCCTCATGTAAATGCAATTGTTTGTCATGCATTGAACATCATGTTTAGACATGCATTTGCATGTTAATACACTGAAAGCTCATTTTATTAATCACGTCTTTTTTTTATATATATATTTTGAATATAATGGTAAGAGATGCATTTGAATGTTGAGATATCGGAAACACTTAACACGTGATTTTAACCTAGCACATGTTTTTGATGAACTATCTTTCCATAATACCTACCTTTTTTAGCAACTAAAAAGTGGTTTCTTCAAGAAACATTCTTTGCAAAAAGTCTGAAGCATTTGTTGCTTCATTATTCATTGGCCCGTGGCATTTTGGTGAAAGTTCATCATTCATTTCAGGTTTTTTGGTTTAAAGTTTGAAGGGAATTCAAGCTGAGTCTCGAGGGTAGCTGGAGATGAAGCTGGAGGGAGTCTAGCAAACCATAATTCCAGCGGGAGGCTGGTTGCTTGAAGATTTTTACTATAATATGGAGTTGATTGCTTGTTTTGTAAAACAATTTGAAAAGGAGTTCTAAATTGTTTTACTGCATTGTAACTTATAATAACTCGGACTATTGTTAGTGGATTTGTTTCACCTCTAGACAAGGTCCCATGGAGTAAGTTGTGAGAAATCATGGCTGAACCATGTAAAAAGGAATGTGTCATTCTTTCTTTTTATGCACCTTTACTTTAGTTTAATTTGATTTTTGTATGTCCATTTAAGTGGGCAAACTAGTGAGAGTAGTTAGCCAACTTTCAACTTCTAAAAAAGAAAAGAAAAAATGTTTACAGAAGACATAAATACCATAAAACACGCTAAAATAATGATTATGTATTATATATTATTATAATAATATTTTATAATATTTAAATTTATATTAATATAAGTATTAAATATCTAGTTTTGTATTAAATATTATTATCATAATAATATTTTATAATATTTAGATTCATATTAATATAATTAGTAAAAAATTAAGATTATATATTATTATCATAATAATATTATATAATATTTAAATTTATATTATTATAATTATTAAATATATATTATATAATATTATAATAATGACATTTTATAACATTCGAATTTAAATTTAAATTTATATTAAAATAATTAATAAATATTTATTTTTAAATTATTTTAAAAATATATAACATTAAATATTTAAAATATTCCGTTAAAGTAACACATCATACCTAACATTGTCTAGAATATATATATATATATATATATACATCATACCTATTATTATCTAGAATATATATATATATATGAATACTCTTTCACTTAATTAATAACCTATGACAATTTGGATTCTCTATTTTATTGGGATTATATACAACACTCAACTCTAAAGTTACATGGTACTGTTGCCACTTGCCAGATCATAACTATTTAATTACATAAATATTTATAATAATACTAATATGCTAAATAACATCACATATAATTATTTAGATATTTATATGAAAAAATGTCTTATTATTTTCTAAATTTCTAGTATACTGAATAACTTGGTGAGGTCTTATTTTTTACAGCCCGAGACCCATTCCACAAGATGAGGTTAGAATATAATTCATGTAACATTGAATTAGTTGACACCAGCTTTCCTAGAAATTATTTATGCATTACGATGAAGTTGATGTGAAATACAAAAGATTTAATTGGAGAAGGTTCACATGGACGAAACTAGTAGTTGACAGTTATTGTGATAATAGAAAAACTACTCCTTTCAAAGTATTAGTTTAGTCGGCCACTTCAAAAAAAAAAAAAAATTGTTGATTCCTTTATTTTGGTATGCATCGACCATTAGGTATACTTAATTGCATCTTTTTATTAACGGGAGGTACTATTACTGTCATAATTAAATTTTGTACGGAAGTTCAATTACTCTAACAAAAATACTAATGCTTTTACCTCAAATACCCCGATTTTTTTCTTCTCCATTCAAATGAGAAAATACATAAAAAAAAAAAACATGACTATTTTATAAAATGGACTCATTTTGTATTTAATATGTGACTACAAAATGGCACGGGCTTATTCTACATATCTAATAGCATCTTCGATGCTTATTCCGCACACGTAATGTTATATTATTTATATTAAGGTTGAACATCGGTTGGTTTGGACGGTTTTTTCATATTATTATATCAAGAATTTAGTTTTTGGTCCAGATTGGTGCAATCCAAAAACTGATCGACCAAACCAATTAAAGAAAAAAACCGACCGTTTTGGACCGCGATTTGGTCGGTTAAACTGACCAAACCGAAATTTATTTTAAAAAAAAATTTCCATAATTTTTGAGAAAGTTTTAGTTAAAAAAAACTAAAATTTTTTTATTGTTGGAATCAATTTTTGTGATTTTTTAAAACATAAATACATAGGGCATAGTTATATTCACAAATTTGAAAGTTTGAAAACATAATTAAAAGTCCATAAGCATAACATAACTTACATATATTTATAATTTCGGTCGGTTTCGGTTTAAACCGGTTGGTTCACACAGATTTTTCAAACCGACCGAACAGTGGCGGTTTACGCTGTTAATGGTTTTTTTGGTGTTCGATTCAATTGGTTTTGGTTTTTTCGGTGTTTGGAAGGTCGGTGTATTCAATTTTTTTTTCAATTTTTTGGATTTTATGCTCAGCCCTAATTTATATAATATGATATTTAGATTAAATAAATGTGACAATGTCTGTCTCATATTGTAACATATAAAATGAGAGTTACATTTTTTTTTGGATAATAGGAATATTCAAATATGTAACATATTTGGAGTTACAAATTCAGTTACAAGTTTGTAATCCCTAAATATTACCCAATAATGTGTAGATTTGGTGTTACACATTTTGCTTTGAATTTGTCAAAGCCATAAGTGATATGACTGTTGGAGACATGATTTTAACTCCCATAACGTGTTTGGAGGTTACAAAGTCATGTGGGAAGAGTATAGATCCATTTGGAAAATAATACAAAAATAATGTGCTGAAATTGGGCTGTGGCCGCGATCACATGTGTTCCTGGCTGCGGCCTGGGGAACAGAGACTCTTGGCCGCAGCCAGGAATAGCTCTGGCAAAGGCCAGTGAGGCTGACAGCCAAAACCAATTTTCCTTTTCCACTTTGAACGGTTCTAACAACTAATGTAACTCCCAAAACTCTTTTTTAATTCCATAAACATCCAATTAAACATTGGTAACAACCATGGGGGTTGGTGGAATTTTAAATTCATAGGGTGTCTCAAAACTCTATAAATATGAGCCTATTGCTCACTTGTAAGACACAATTTTCTATCCACTAGAACACTTGGCTAGAAAGTCACCTAGAGACTTGTTTATTCCAGAGAGCTATTTCCAATATTGAGAGAATTCTTTAGTGCTTGAGATAGGGGAAATAAGCTTTTAGACAAATGTTGTAAATCTTGTTCAAGTTGGTGATCCCAATGATCTTCACTTTGGTTGTGTGAGTGAGAGTATTTGTTTATTGTTCTTGTTCTTCCCTTTTTCACTACTATTGCTTTTCATCTCATTCTCTTATTTTCTATTTACACTTTTGCTTGTATCTTTTGTTTTTAGAGTTGTAATTTCCTCTTCATCTTTCCTTTACTACTTCTAATTTATTTATACCTATTGTCTAGAGTTGTATTTTTCATTATTCTCTTTATCTACTATTTGTACATTTACATGTATTTTTTGCAATAGAGTTGTAGCTTATTTAATCAATCACTTTGTCTTTTGTATTCTTTTGCTTAGAGTTGCAAGACTCTTATTTTTTCCATTGAGGCAATATATATAGATATATCTAACATGTAAGAACATTTATAGTGTAATGCCAAATAGTGCTATAATGCTATATTTTAGAATTTTTAAAAAATTATTCTCTAATGTTGTAGCGTTCAAAAACTCCTAATAAGATTTAGTATATTAATTACCGTGCCGGAAGGGCAAGAGTGGAATTTATGTGAAGTATATTATATACTTGAATATGCTTGATTATGTGTATTAAACATGTTTAAAAATCCGCTTTTGATAAAAATGGGTGCTGTCCGTGTTTTCACCAAGAGACACGTGGCAGTCTCCGAGAGTAGTTAGGTTCTCCGAGGGGGTTTAGTGATCTCTATTGAGCTCACTGTCTACTCGGAAGACAGGATGCCTCCCGTCTTCGAAAAGCTCCGCGGGGGAAATTTGTCCTCTGACAGGCCACACCCCGAGAACCTTGGATATATTAGCTTGAGGTTCCTCCATGTAAGTCCTCCAGATTTGCGAGAAGACTTCTCAGACTCTAGATGGTACCACCAGGTATCGCGCCCAGAGACCCCGGTCCGTAGGTAATTTTCTAAAAAAGCTGCTGTTGAGCCCATACAGGTGACAAACAACATCAACTAATGCGCCGCCTAGCGTGGGAAAACGTACAACCATTCTTTAACACTGTTAGGAGCGTGTCTCCCTAGAAGATGGTGGGCTGCAACCTCGTAAATGGCCCCATGTGATACGCACAGGCCCACCACTACCTCTTTCACAAAAGGTCTATTAATTATCTTTTAATCCCAATTATTTGGGAATATTATTGTAATAACTTCCCATTAAGGGAATTAATTGCTCTCAGACCCTATAAATAGGGTTAGGGCATATATTCTAAGAGGATCCCTAAACTTTTGTATTTAGAGTATTGCAAAAACGTTTTTCCCAACCAAGTTTCACCAATCCTAATATAATAGCCTCATGGATAGGGTTAATTAATAACCTGAACCACATAAAATATCTTGCTCTTTACTGCATTTCTTTAAAAGTTCTATTTTATTAAGTTGATAGTGAAAAAGGCAGTCAACATTTTGGTGCTTTCATTGAGAGCTTGAGGAGAGCTTTGAAGAGTCGACAATGGTTACCACTAGAAGGAACGTTCCAGATGACATTGTGTCTCCCACTACAACTAAGGGGGGAGAACCCAACCGACTACCTCCGCCAGCAAACCCAGAGGTGGCCTAGGAAGAGTACGATAGAGAAGATGGCGAGTTTTATGAGAGTGATTACTCTGAGTCCATATAAACGGAGGAGCCACCAGAAGTGGTGCCTCTCAGAGGCCAAGTTGCCTCCCAACATAAAAAAATCGATGTCTAGGAAGGGAACATCACCGCCCTACAGGAGATGGTTAACACCATGAGGGCTACTTTGGCAGTCCAAGGGCTGCAAGTGGACTCCCATTGCAAAGTACCGCCTAGGCATCCAGCTATCATGCCACCTGTGCACCCAGCTGGAGTGCCATCTGTTACGTCGGTTGGCATGCTTGATGAGCACCCCACTGACATGGAGCAAGATCTGCCAGCTGATGTGCCACCCACTCACCCAACTAGAGATGCAGTTCCACCTGAGCAAGAAG
Source organism: Humulus lupulus (assembly GCF_963169125.1). Classification (NCBI taxonomy): domain Eukaryota; kingdom Viridiplantae; phylum Streptophyta; class Magnoliopsida; order Rosales; family Cannabaceae; genus Humulus; species Humulus lupulus. The sequence goes on from NC_084796.1 coordinate 109,148,409, forward strand.
ATCGTGGCAAAGGCAAGGTTGATGAAGAACCTTTGGCTAGGAGGAAGAGAACCTATCGGGCATCCGAACCCATTCAGCCCCCGAGAAGGGGCGACGATAATCAAAGGCCGGGTGCCCAAAGACACGACCAAGCCACTAGTGTTCGTTGAGCCCAAGGCCTTCCACCCAAGCATGCCACAAACATAATGCATTAGGCCTAGAGGTGGTATCCCACTAGCACCCCGACAGCCTCAAAGAAATTCTGGCAAGGGACAACAGGAGAAACATCTCCACCAACACAGGACAGGGAATCAACATCTCAGTTCACAACGAAGATGTTGACTCTGAGGGGGAAACTAAGGTGGGATACCCCGAGGACCATGGTCACCACCACGCGCAACCTGGCCTGAACGCTCACAGGAACAAAGAAGCTCCAGAGGACAATCTTGGGAGACAACAACCGCCAGACCTCCAAGATGACCTTAATGCTCGGAGGAGAGAAAACCTGGCGCAGAGTGCCAGTAAAAATTACGATCCTCTCTGTGTAGAGTTGGAGAGTTTGAAAAGGATAATGTTGAAGATGGCCCGAAGAAAAGGTCATGACTCCGACTTGGAGGATGATGATGGGGAGCCTTGTTCTCCCCACATTGTGGAAGCCCTATTGCCTCGAGACTTCAAAATGGAAAACATTGATTCGTTCATCAGAGGAAAAAATCCAACCGAGCATCTCTCAAAGAACAACAGATTGTTGTCAGTTTACCACGTCTCCGAGGATGCTAAATTCCATGTCTTTCCGTTAACTTTGATAGGACTAGTAGATGAGTGGTTCAAGAAGCACAAGCCAGAATCCATTCACCCCTGGCACCAACATCGAAGACAATCCATAGCTTCTTAGACAGTGAATTTCAAGGTCAATGCTTTGGCCAACATAAAGTAGGGACCACTTAAGACCCTTAAAGCCTACATCAAACACTTTAACGAAGAAGCATCTATGACTAAGATGGCCGATGATGGCCAACAACTGATGGCCCTACAGGCTCTCATTTGAGCAGGTTCCCCACTATGGGATGACTTCCAGCGAAGAGGATGCCATAGGCTCGACGACTTCATATGTAGAGCCCAAGAGTACATCAGTTAGGAGGATGCCCAGATTGAAGCATTTGGAGGACTGGTCCCTTTCCTCGCTCTATTGTGTTATATTATTTCATATAATGTAATATTAGATTAAATAATGTGACAAAATGTGATTTGTCACACCTTGTAACATATTATTGAGAGTCACAAAATTAGACACATGTGTGTGCCCAAATGTGACATATTTTGGAGTTACAAAATCAGTTACAAATTTGTAACTCCCAAATATTACCTAATAATGTGTATATTATATGTTACACATTTGAGATTGGATTTCACAAAGTCATGATGATATATGACTATTGGAGACATTTTTTTAACTCCCAATAGGTGTTTGGAGGTTACAAAATCATGTGGGAAAGGATTTGGGACGTTTTGGAAAAATGACTTTTTGTGCTGAAAATGGCCTGTGGCCGCGGCCAATTAGGCTGACAGCCTATGTGAATTTTCAGTTTTTTCCAAATTGAACGGTTCTAACATCCCAAATAACTCCAAAATTTTCATTTTAATTCCATAAACATCCAATTAAACATTGGTAACATCCATGAGGGTTGGTGGAATTTGAAATTCAAAGGGGTATCTCAAACTCTATAAATAGGAGCCTAATGCTCACTTGTATGACACACCATTTTTCATCCACAAAGCACTTGGCTGAAAAATACACCAAAAGGCTTGATAATTCCAGAGAGCTATTTCCTTGAGAGATCCCTTAGTGCTTAGAGAATAAGGGGAAATAAGCTTTTGGACAAAGGTCTTGAACCTTGTTCAAGTTGGTGATCCCCACTACTCTACACTTTGGTTGAGTGTGAGAGTTTGTTTTTGTTTTCATTCTTTTGTTCTTCTTATTTACTTGTATTATTATAGTATTGAGTTTGTAATCTTCTTCTTCTACATCTTTCTATTTACTTGTATTTTGAGCAATTGAGTTGTAATATTTATTTAATCAATTATCTTGTACATTGTATCTTTGCATAGAGTTGTATTTGGTTTTTCCATAATTCCATTGAGCAATAATATATATTCTCTAACATGTTGTTCCTAAAAAATATGACTCCAAGAACCCAATATTCATCATACACTCCAACCCAAACAAGTGTTATGAGCTCTCCACACTACAACTCAGCTGTTCCACTAGCTAGCTTAAGTGTTGTTCCCACAGCTGGTTTCGGTACCATTCCTACACCTGGCATCAATACCGTTCTGGTTTCAGTGCCGCGCCCTCCGGGTATGGAGCGACTCCCATTGAATATAGTGCTTTTCAGCCTCCATTCAGTGCTGGAACAACGACACTCAACGAGAACCCCAGCGGTAGCAAACGCGGGGGAAAAGGGAAGGGTAAGAAGTCCAAGAGGACTGGATCAGCTCCAGACGAGAAGTACACTCCCTAGTCCTTCGAGTACATGGACTTGGTGGATACTCGGAATAATATTTTCTTGGACACGGAGTAGCATGTCCACTACCAGAAACTGCAACCTATGCATAGAGGGAGAGAAGAGATGCCACTAAGTTTTTCCAGTTCCACAATGATGTGGGGCCACCACACCAATGAGTGCATGGAACTTAGAGATGAGATTGAGAGTCTAATAAAAATGGGGAACCTCCACCAATATGCTAGGGCTGGAGCATGCCTAACTTAGGCTCCAGCTGCAGGATTGCCTCCACAGCAAGTGGTTCCTCAGGCTTCGGGCCAAGTGCCTGTGACCCCACAACAACAGGTATCCCATGGACCTCCCCCAATGAACGGGAGAGTAGGGACTATCTACGAAGGGCCCCACTTGGGGGGCACTTTGAGGGGCTTGCAATATCGTAATGCGCATGCCTAAACAACGATGAAGAAGTGTTGGTGCTGGCTCAGTTTCCAGCAGAGATGCCACGGATGACAGACCAAGTCATCACCTTCTCTGAGGATGATGCTCAAAGAGTGAATTTTCCCTACCACGATCCCTTAGTGGTCGAGAGCCAAATCTCCAACAAGATGGTAGCTCGGATCCTAGTGGATAATGGGAGTTTAGTGAACATCCTGTTCAAGACAACCTTCAAGAAGATTGGGCTCACTACCAGTGACCTGTCCCTGTGCACCTCTACTCTCTATGGGTTCTCGGGGGAAGGTCTTATTCCAATGGGGTAGATTTAGCTGTCAATGACACTAGAAGAAATTCCTCGCCAGTCCTTCAGGTACTGCATATTTGTGGTCGTAGACTGATCTTCTACTTACAACTCCATTATGGGGCGTCCATCCCTGGTGGAGTTTGGAGTCGTCACCTCAATACACCACTTGTGCATGAAATTCCCCATCGAGGCAAGAATAGGCACTGTCCGCAGAGACCAAAAAGAGGTCCGTCAGTGCTACAATGTGTACTGAAACATCCTATGATGGTTGTTGAAACAATTGCCCCTGAGCAACCTCCTCCCGAGGAGATGGAGGTCTAGGTTGTTCAAGAGGAACGAGAGTCCAACGAACAAGACCCTAGGATTGGATAAGAAACGAATGTTGAGCCCATGGAGGAAGCTGAGGAGATCATCCTAGATGCTTCCAATCCTGGTAGAAAGACTAAAGTCGGGACTAACCTCAAGGTGGAGGTCCGAGGAGCTTTGGTAAGCTTTCTCAAAGAGAACCAGAATGCCTTTTCCTGGTCCCACTCTAACATGACAGGCATTGAACCTAATATCATATGTCACACGTTGAATATTTATCCAAATGTTGCCCCAGTGCAAGAGAAGCGGAGGACAATTGACCCGACTCAGGCAAAGGCCTTAAAACTAGAAGTCGACAAGCTTCTCACCAATAGTTTCATCTAAGAATCCCAATACCCGAAGTTGTTGTCAAACCCGATCCTGGTGCCTAAGCCAAATGGCACCTAGAGGACATGTATATAGACTTCTCCGACCTTAACAAGGCCTGCCCAAATGATTGCTTTTCCTTGCCCAAGATTGATCAAATGGTCGACGCCACCTTCGGGTATGAGCTTTTGTCCTTCATGGACGCATACTCGGGGTACAACCAAATATCCATGCATGTCGTGGGCCAACAACACACCAGCTTTAGAATAGACAAGGGTGTCTACTGCTACAAGGTGATGCCTTTTGGCCTCAAGAATGCTGGTGCCACCTACCAAAGATTGGTAAATCGCATGTTCAAAAGCCAACTCAGTCAGACACATGGAGGATTACATGGACGACATGCAAGTGAAGTCAAGAACAGCCCCCGACCATGTGAAAGATCTGGCATAAGTATTCTCAGTTCTCCGCAAGTTCGGGATGAAATTGAATCCCCATAAATGCACTATTGGTGTAGCCTCCGAGAAGTTCCTAGGATTCATTGTCAACGCCTGAGGAATGGAGGCCAACCACGAGAAGATAAAGGATTTGATAGATGTGCCATCCCCCAGGAAGCACGAGGATGTGCATAGCTTAACTGGTTAGATAGCAACCCCGAGTTCTTTCATCTCGAAGGCGACCGATAAATGCATTCCCTTCTTCAACACCCTCCGAGGAGGTCAGAGATTTGAATGGATGGATGAGTGTGAATATGCATTCCAGCAATTAAAGTCTCACATGGAGAATCCACCAATCTTGTCGATGCCAATAGACGGGGAACCCCACCTCCTCTATATGGATGTCTCTGAGAACGCCATTAGTGCTGCCTTGGTTAGCAAGGAAGGCCATGTCCAACATCTTGTTTATTATTTGAGCAAGAGGCTCCTCGAAGCAAAGTCTAGATATTCACTTATGGAGAAGCTAATGTTTTTCCTGTTGATGGCTTCTCAAAAGCTAAGGCCTTACTTCCAGACGCATCCCATCAGGGTCCTCACCAACCAGCCCCTAAGGCAACTCCATAAGAAGCCAAAGTCCTCTGGAAGACTCCTCAAGTGGACGGTCGAACTGAGTCAGTTCGACATCACTTATTACCTGAGGAATTCCATAAAGGGACATGCACTAGCAGATTTCATTGTCGAGTGCACGGGAATACATGAGTGACCCAGGGAGGCCCTGATGGATGGGCCCACATGGAAGATGTTCATTAATGGATCCTCTAATGAGATGGGGCCAGAGCAGGCATCATCTTAGTATCCCATAAGGGGCACAGGGGTCACACTGCTTTAAGGTTCAACTTTGACGCCTCAAACAACAAAGATGAATATGAGGTACTCATTGCTGGTCTTCGAGTTGCCCTAGAATAAAAGCTGAAGGTCTTGAGATATTCGGCGATTCTCGGTTCGTGGTAAATAAAGTCCTTAGAGAGTATCAAGCTCAGGGAACAAGGATGGCCACATATTTGGCTAAGGCCTAGGAAATACTGCACAACTTCAAAAGGTTTACCATCCAACAAGTCCCAAGGGGACAGAATTCCAATGCTGATGCCCTGGCCAAGCTTGCAATCACTAAGGATGCTAAGTTGATCAATGTAGTCCCTATTAACCACTTCGTTGCTCCAAGCATCTCCGCTCCCAAAGAGGTAGAAGTAGTCCAGGCTCAGGATGGTTGGATGAAACCAATAGTGAAGTATCTCATCTCTGGAGAGTTATCGCATGACAAGAAAGTAGCTCAGAAGCCGCTCTACCAGGTACCTCGGTATGTGATCATGGACAATAAGCTGCACAGGTGAGGATATTCATTACCACTACTCCGGTGTGTGCCAAGCTATTGGGAATAGTGCCCTTAAAGCAATTGTAGTTGACAAATGTTTTAAATGAAATAAATAATTGAATTGAATTATTATATATATATATAGACTATGTCTGATATTATGTTGATAATATTAAGTAAATATAAAAAAATTCCAAAGTTTATCTATGTGGTCTTAATCTCATATTGATATGAGAGGATCGAGATTAAGATAATATACTTAAAATAGTTCGCAGTAAAATAAAGTTATGGAATATTTAGATTAATTATTGCTTGTATGGTTCACTAGTATTATGAATACATGTGACCTAGATCTGAGTCGCTAGTGTAGTAGGACGCTTTAGTGCAGATACTTTATATATAGTGATATATAGAACTGGACCATATGTGATTTGTTAATACTTGTTTAAACACCGTTTCATAGTATTAATCAAACACATCAAACGATGATCATATACACGATGATCTTAATCCTGAGGTTGCTATGAACTCCTAAATATGTCATCTGATCCTTTGATTCATGCATTAAGGTTTGTCAGAATGATCAGGCTAAGAACAATTTTTTTCGGGACTCAATGATATATTTGGCTGGGGACGTAGTTTAACAGATATGGAATATATACCTTCTTATAGATTGAATAATGGTTCCCTATTGGGTTGACTTTTGGAAATGAAAAGGTTATGAGCGCTCACGTCGCAAACTTGTTGTGACACAACCTTCACTAGTTTAGTCAATAGTACTCTAGGAAAATGATATAGTTAAAAGGGTAAAATGGTAATTTTATTCCCTTTTAATTATGAATCATTAATAGAGGATTAACTTTGTATGTAATGATTATATCAATGGACACTTTAGTCTTAAATAAAGTACTTAGTAAATATATGTCTATAATGATCAAGAGTTCAATCTCATATTTATAGCAGAGTAATCTTGAAATTAATAAATATGATTATTTAATCAAAGAGCTTGGATTAATAATCTAATATTTATTGGAGCTTGATATAATAGGTCCACAGGTCCCCATGGTGGCTCTATCAACATCATATCAAGGCAAGAGTTGATACAAGGGTAAAACTATAATTTAGAAATTTGAGAAGAACTTTATTCTTTGGGTCAAGTATACAATTATATAATAATTGAGGTTGAATAATTAATTTGGAATTTGTTGACGCGGTTCTTCGGCAACAGATAATTAAGAGAAGAAGAGAAAGAGATTAGTACTTAAAAGTAGAACCGTCACAGATATGAAATCTTTGTGGAAAGAACTAGGTGACTCCTGACACGTTTTTAAGTGGTTCGAAGGTTAAAATCCTTCTACTCCACTAGTCAATATTATTGATATTCTCTGGGTAATTGGTTTACAAAGTATATAGTTCTTAAAAGACTATTTTTTCCAACCCCTATCAACTCCCAGGGTCTCCATATTTATAGGAGAAGGCACCTGGAAGTTGGTAGGGAGGTCATCCCGTGACCTTACCATTTGTCATATCAAATCTGTGATATTCATGATTAATTCCTAAATCTGACACACAAGTGTGGTCTAATCAGTATGGAAGGAGATAATGGGCCGCACGGCCCAACTCGTCCGTGGGTGTCTGAATACGCACGTTCCTGCTGCGTGTCCGAGAAGTCAGGGGGATATCGGACACGTGATGGCAGAACTATGCACGTTTATCTTGCGTGTTGACTTCCCATAGGGTCAGAGCTTCCTGAGAAGCTCGTTACTGGAGCAATTCATAACCCGAGCTCATCCGTCCGAGGTCGCCGGATGTTATTCCCAGCTCCTGGTGCAACAAGTGCGAGCTGGAAACAGGACTCCCTCGAGCTAGAAAGGGCCCGTCCTGGAAATAGAGCCTCTGGCCTGTGGGAGCCTCGGACTAAATCATGATTAGTCCGAGGCTCGTCTTGCTAAACAGCCCGTGGGAAAACCAGGGCGTACATCTGCCCCCCAAGCTCCTGCTCGTGGTCCATGACGTCAGATATGGGAGACCACAGTAGGGGCTTTTAGACTTCTCCCACAACCCTTCGCATTCCATGCTTTTCGCAGGCGTCTGATACGTGGAACGCCGTGGGTGGCGACGGTACACTCTACGAGAACCGCATTAAATGGCATAGCCTACTGTCCAGCCGTCGTTTCACATTTCGAGTGGAGGGTCTCCCAAGGGCCTTTTACACGTGATCCTTCCCATGTATAAAAAGGGGTGGTCATCCCACGCACGGGCCACCTTACCATTCAAAACCTCTCAAATTTCCTTCTTTTCTCTGACCTTTCGAAGAACAAAACCCTCATTTCCATTGCTCTCATCTTCTTCGTTCACGAAGCTTAAGCGTACGAGTTCCTTCAAAACCTTGGAGACCACTGTGCCAACGAAGCTCCTACCAGCGCAGCAACCTCGCTCACCATCTAACCATATACTGTAAGTCTTCTGTCCCTGTTTATTTTTGAAAGCATGCCACTGTAGCTTAGGTAAAAATTTTTACTGTAGCCACATGCAGAGGTTTTCTGGGTCGCGCGGATATGGAGGGTGACAGCCCTTCTTAGATTAGGGCACACTTGCCATGGGACATAGTCTTAGAATATGGGTTCCATGGTTCTTTCTTAGGAACAATCTCTGGGTAGGATCCTTAGGAATTTTGGGTGCAAAAACCGGGTAGCTTAGGGAATACGCCTTAAAAGCGGTTTTGCCACGCCTTGCCTGTTGAAACTTTCCCCCCAAGGCAATTTTTTACTCTGAGTCCTCTGACACACGAATTCCGAGTAATCTGGGATCTGTTGAGGGCATAGGCGCGTGTTCCTTGGAACGCGTGGCACCACTCTCCACGGGCTGGGCTTACCCCAGCTCGTGTACATAATACTTGCTTCACTCTCCTGCTTGGGTCGCCTTTTCTAAAGTGTTTTCTTTTGTTCGATAGGCGACCAGATGGCTCCAAAGAGAAATCTGCCACAGAAGAATGTGGGAAGTTCGTCCTCCCAGCAGGATAAAGGAAAGGCGGTGGTGACCAGCTCGCCAATTCCTCACTTTGGGCCAGTGGTGGAGAAGCAAGCCGAGGTGGCCCCTGACGCGTTTTTTGAGGCGGAGAGAATCGTCTCGAAGATAACCAGCCAGGCAAAGATCACCAAAATCTTCCTCAACCACAACATTCCTCTGGGGATGACCTCCGTGATCGCCTGACCTGCTGCGGATGGGGAGCGGAGCTGCACGCCGCTCGACGAGTCGTTCGCGGCCTGGAGCGGTGAACACTTTAAGGCAGGGGCCTTCCTCCCCCTGGATCAGTATTTTGCTGATTTTCTGAACTATGTGGGGTTGGCCCCATTTCAGCTCCCCCCCAACTCATACCGTCTGCTGGCGGGATTGAGGTATTTGTTCCAAAAGCATGAGTGGGAGGTCCCCACTCCTGCTGATATTCTATATTTCTTTTGCCTCAAAGCCAGCCCAGACCAGCGGGGGCGAGGCGACGGGTTCTATTACTTAACCCGCTTCCCTAACACAGCAGCAGTGATCGAGCTACCGAGCCATCCAAACGACTTCAAAGACCAGTTTTTTATGTCAACTGGGTTCCGAAACTGCGATCATCACTATTTCAACCGTCCTCGTAAGTGATCCTTGATTTAGCTCGCCTTTTAACGGTTATCTTATTTTAGCTCGTCCCTTATTCCACTTCTGATTTCAACCAACCTTGCAGCCATCTACGCGAGGACCGAAAAGTCTGTGACCCTCGGGGGTCAATACGATACACTGGCGAACTTGCCCCCCAGTGAGAAAGACTACCGCGCGCTCGTAACGGACGAGACGATGGTATTCTGCAAGCTGATTTTCCCAAATCAGACTTTGAATTTGAAAAGGCCCCGGGGGCCTCCCCCAGCTCGCGACAACAGACCGATCATCGCGGAGGAGGTCGCAGACGACGAAGGCGAGGAAGAAGGTGAGGAAGTTCCTCTGGTGATGAACAGGAAGAGGACCTTGGAAGTCGCCCAGGGGATGAGCGAGGAGAGGGCCCAATCCGGAGCAGCCGCGGGTCCTTCCAGTCAAGGTAACTCTTACTTATTTAAGAACGTAGATAGGGCCACTGCAGACCCCCGGCTGGTTAGGTTCAACCCTAGGCAGCTCGTCCATCGTCATTCAAGGAATCCGGACCTGGACACGCTCTTGCTCCATTGCGTTGACCAGCTCGTGCTGGACAACCAAGAGAGTCGGCCTAAGGGTACCGTAGTAGTAGATAATACCCTAGCCTTTAGGTCGGTCGTTTTTGAGGAGTACGGGACCAACTTACGCACGTGGCCTGCGCTCCAGAGGGGCATCTATGCTCCGAGGATTAGGCAGTACGTAGAAGAGTCCAGCCCCGAGTCAGAACCGGACCTAGAACCTTCGCCAGTTCGCGAGATAATCGTCCTAGGCTCTTCCAGCTCGGGGGGTAGGGCTCCCTTAGTATTTGCTTTCTTATTGCCTTTGGACCTTTTGTCTTTATTTCTGCATGATTGCTACCTTGTAATAACCATGTTTTTTGTTCTTGGCAGAAGAGATGTCTCAGCCCGGGAATAGTCTGGGGGGCATTGTGTTCGGTGGGAATCCCCCAGCAGGGCCGAGGTTAAAGAGACTTCGCGAGTCCAAGAGCTCGGCTGGGGCCTCCACCAAATCCCCGGCTAAGGAGAAGGAGAAAACCCCGCCATCCCAGGTCGCGGGGGCGAACCTCCCTGTCGCCAGGACAGGGCTCATGCACCCGCCACCCCAACGATCTCCACTAGCCGCCCAGGACGGGGTAATAGAGGTCGGGAATCTGGCCGCGGCAGCCCCGGACGTGCGTATCCCGGTCGACCCCCGGGCTCTGGAGAAGATGCCTGAAGCATTCCGGGGTACGGTGTATGAGTCGGCTAGCTACGCCGTCAGCCACTTCTACAATATCAGGGAGAAGGAGCTCCGGGCCATCGAAACAACGAGCCCGGTCCGAGTTATAGAGTCTGCGATGGACATGACCTTAACGGTAAAGTGCCCCCTTCTTTTAGGGCTTTAACACTCACACGCCGCCTTTTTCCTTCCAGTTTGTTAATTTATCATTCTTTTCTTGCAGGGCATTGCTGCCGCCTACAGAGGCATTGTTAGGACCAAGGCCCAGCTCGAGGGTTTGGAAGCTGATCGCCAGACCGCCCTCCAGGAGTCTCAGGAGGCGAGAGACGCTCTGGCGGCCTCTAAAGCCGAGCTAGAGAAGATCTGCTCTGAGAACCAAGAGCTTAAAAACTCCCTGGCCGCATCCGAGCTAGAGAAGATCCGCTCCGAGAACCAAGAGCTTAAAAACTCCCTGGCCGCCTCGCGGATAGATCTTGAGGCGGCGAAGGCCAAAGCCCAGGCCGCCCTGAAAGACGAGCGGGTCGTATCGGAGCAGTCCTTACAAGACCTGTTCTATCACTGCTGGTCCCACAATCCGGACGCGGACTTTTCTTTCATGCCGCCGGACCTCTGGGCATTCTTGTTGCCGCAGCTTCAAGCCCGCCTGAATAAGGAGGTTCCTCCATCAGAGACTGGAGAGGCCTCTGCCGCGGCGGAGCAGGATGAGACCGCGACCTCCAAAGGGCCAACTGATGGGGCTTAGGACACTTCTCGTTTAAGTATTTTGAACTCTTTCTATTGTAATTCTCTTTTTTATGTGAGGCATTTTCGCCTCGAGACAATTTGCTCAGCCAGTTTTACATATATATTTTTATGCATTTGGTCACAATTCATCTCTTTATTTTTATGAACTTAGTTCAAGTTAACTTTATCCGTATCCCGGGCTCTTTAAAGAAGATCCGCGTTCAACAAATTTTAGTTCACTTCTAAGTTTTCTGACTTGGTTAAGACCAGGAACTTATTTTGAAAAAACTTAGTTCGCGTCAACTTTTATCCGTATCCTGGGCTCTTTAAAGAAGAGCCACGGTCAACAAATTTTAGTTAACTTCTAAGTTTTCTGACCTGGTTAAGACCAGGAACTTATTTTGAAAAAACTTAGTTCGCGTCAACTATTATCCGTATCCCGGGCTCTTTAAAGAAGAACCACGGTCAACAAATTTTAGTTAACTTCTAAGTTTTGTGACCTGGTTAAGACCAGGAACTTATTTTGAAAAAACTTAGTTCGCGTCAACTTTTATCCGTATCCCGGGCTCTTTAAAGAAGAACCACGGTCAACAAATTTTAGTTAACTTCTAAGTTTTGTGACCTGGTTAAGACTAGGAACTTATTTTGAAAAAACTTAGTTCGCGTCAACTTTTATCCGTATCCCGGGCTCTTTAAAGAAGAACCACGGTCAACAAATTTTAGTTAACTTCTAAGTTCTATGACTTGGTTAAGACCAGGAACTTATTTTGAAAAAACTTAGTTCGCGTCAACTTTTATCCGTATCCCGGGCTCTTTAAAGAAGAACCACGGTCAACAAATTTTAGTTAACTTCTAAGTTTTCTGACCTGGTTAAGACCAGGAACTTATTTTGAAAAAACTTAGTTCACGTCAACTTTTATCCGTATCCCGGGCTCTTTAAAGAAGAACCACGGTCAACAAATTTTAGTTAACTTCTAAGTTTTATGACCTGGTTAAGACCAGGATAGGACTTAGTTTGTGATAACTCTTATCCGTAGATAAAAATTAACACCTAAGTCGTTAAGGAGACCTGGATATATCCAGGTACCATATGCCCCCCAAGTAACTGGGAAAGGGTCTTTCGTTGTTACTTTAAAATTACACTTGCAAATAACGAGAAACATTTGATTTTTATTTATACATGGAAGGTGACCTTCTAGGCCTTACAAATGGCTCATTGATAATATTTCTTTAGGTGGATAGCATTCCAAGTTCGCGGGACCGCCCCTCCACCAAGTCGAGCTAACTTATAAGTTCCCTCTTTGATGACTTCGATGACCTGGTATGGTCCTTCCCAGCTTGGTCCCAAAACCCCATCTTTGGGATCCTTCCCGGCCAGGAAAACTCTCCTCAAGACCAAATCACCGACGCTAAAGGCACGTCTTTTGACCTTAGTGTTGAAGTAGCGAGTGATTTTCTGTTGATAACAGGCGAGCTGGAGTTGTGAATCCTCTCGCCTTTCATCCACTAAGTCTAAGGAGTGGCATAGGAGCTCGTGGTTCCCGTCTTGGTCGTAGGACCGGACCCTGTGCGACAGGACCTTCACCTCCACGGGGAGGACTGCTTCACTTCCAAAGGTTAGGGAGAAAGGAGTGTGACCCGTGGGAGTCCGATGTGAGGTCCTATAAGACCACAGAACTTGGGGGAGCTGTTCTGGCCAGATCCCCTTTGCCTCATCTAACCTCTTCTTGAGGCTTGCCTTCAGAGTTTTATTGACAGCCTCGACCTGGCCGTTCGCCTGGGGATAGGCCACGGACGAGAAGCTTTTCACAATTCCGTGCCTTTCGCAAAATTCGGTGAACAGGTCGCTGTCAAATTGAGTGCCATTTTCGGAGACGATCTTTTTGGGTAGGCCAAATCGACATATGATGCTTTTAACCACGAAGTCTAGCACCTTTTTCGATGTTATTGTCGCCAACGGCTCTGCTTCGGCCCACTTGGTGAAGTAGTCAATGGCTACCACGGCGTAACGGACCCCGCCTTTTCCAGTGGGCAGGGCACCTATTAGATCTATCCCCCAAATGGCGAAGGGCCAGGGAGACGAAATCATTTTTAGCTCGGTCGGAGGAGCTCGTGCAACCGCGGCGAACCGCTGACACTTGTCGCACTTTTTTACATATGAGATCGAGTCTTTGGACAGAGTCGGCCAGTAATAACCCTGCCGAAGGATCTTCAAGGCCAGGCTTTGCCCCCCAGTGTGATCTTCACAGAATCCGTCATGAACTTCTTGCAGGATGGCCTTCGCTTCACTTGGAAGAACGCACCGGAGGAGAGGTAAGGAATGCCCACGTCGGTACAACACCCCCTCGACTAGCATATAACTCGGAGCTTGATAAAGGACTCGTCGTGCGTCGTTGCGCCCTTCAGGTAACTTGCCCTCGACGAGGTACTCAACAATGGGAGTCATCCAGGTCGGCCTGATGTCAATCATTTCAATATCTGCCCGATCTCTGTCTATGCTGGGTTTCTCCAAGAACTCAACTGGTACCAACCCCAGGGTTTCTGTCTCTCCCGAGGTGGCGAGCTTGGCGAGAGCATCTGCGTTGGCGTTCTGCTCCCGAGGTATCTGTTTGATCGACCCTTGCCCAAACGTAGACAGTTCAGATTTTATCTTAGCCAAATAGGAGGCCATCTTGGGACCCCGCGCCTGATACTCGCCTAGAACCTGATTCACCACGAGCTGGGAGTCGCTAAAGCATTGGACAGAGCTTGCCTTTAGCTCGCTAGCTATCCTAAGTCCAGCTAACAAGGCCTCGTACTCTGCCTCGTTGTTAGACGCCTTGAACCCGAACCTCAGCGCCGAGTGGAATCTATGCCCCTCTGGGGATATCAGAATGATTCCGGCCCCGGAGCCGTTCTCGTTAGATGAGCCATCAACGAAGATCTTCCACGATGAACTTGAGGAGGCGACCTGAGGTGAGTCTTCTGATGGGATCTCATGGAATCCCGCGCATTCTGCCATGAAGTCGGCCAAGGCTTGACTTTTTATGGTAGTTCGGGGAGTATAGAAAATCTTGAACTGACTGAGTTCGACCGCCCACTTTAGCAAGCATCCCGAGGCTTCAGGCTTTTGGAAAACCTGCCTTAGAGGCTGATCGGTCATGACGTGTACAGAGTGGGACTGGAAGTATGGCCTGAGTTTTCGCGAGGCCGTGATTAGGCAGAACGCCAGTTTTTCCATCAATGGGTACCTTGACTCAGCTCCGAGGAGTCTCTTACTGATGTAATAAACCGGTTTCTGAGCCTGGTCCTCTTCTCGCACCAGAACAGCACTAGCTGCGTCCTCAGTGACGGCCATGTAGAGGAAAAGAGGTTCTCCTATCTTGGGCTTTGACAGCACAGGTGGCTCAGCCAGGTGCGTTTTTAGGTCGAGGAATGAGCTTTCACACTCTACTGTCCATTCGAACTTCTTGTTTCCCCGGAGCAGGTTGTGGAAGGGTAAACACTTGTCGGTCGATTTGGAAATGAAACGGTTCAGTGCTGCCACCCTTCCTGTGAGGCCTTGGACATCTTTCCGCGACCTGGGGGAAGGAAGCTCGAGCAGTGACCTGATCTTGTCGGGGTTTGCCTCGATTCCTCGGGTATTGACTATGAAACCCAAGAATTTCCCCGATGCGACACCGAAAGTGCACTTTTGAGGATTGAGCCTCATGCCATATTCTCGCAGTATGTTAAAGCATTCTTCCAGATCGGTGACGTGGTTGCTGGCAATCTTTGACTTGACAAGCATATCATCGACGTACACTTCCATGTTTTTCCCGATCTGATCCGCGAACATTCTATTTACCAGCCTTTGGTAGGTAGCCCCGGCATTCTTAAGACCGAACGGCATGACCTTATAGCAATAGACATTAGTCGGGGTCATGAAGCTGGTATGATCCTGGTCTGCTGGATTCATCGCGATCTGATTGTAGCCCGAGTACCCGTCCATGAAAGACATGAGCTCGTGCCCCGCCGTGGCATCCACCAGTTGATCGATCCTCGGCAATGGAAAGCAATCCTTGGGGCAGGCTTTATTCAGGTCGGAAAAGTCGATACAGGTCCGCCACTTCCCATTGGGCTTTGGAACTAACACGGGATTGGCAACCCAAATGGGAAATCTGGCTTCGCGGATAAAGCCACATTTTTTGAGCCGGACCACTTCTTCTTCAAGGGCTTCGGCTCGGGTTGTCCCTAAACGCCTCTGCTTTTGAGACTTGGCAGGGACGCTTTTGTCTAGGTGGAGCATGTGCATGATTACGCTCAGACTGATCCCTATCATGTCCTCGTGCGACCATGCGAATACGTCCAGGTTCTTTTTCAGAAACGCAGTCAGTTCCACCTTTCTTCTATCGCAGAGGTTCTTTCCGAGCTTAACCGTCCGTGACGGGTTTTGTTCATCGATGCCTACCTCTTTGAGATCTTCAATAGCTTGGAGCTCAGACCTGTCCTCGCCTACTCGGGGATCAATGTCCTCGCTTAGGGCGAGCTTTTCGTCTTCGGAAACCCGAGGTTTTTCAATCTCAGGAGCCGCCTTGGGTCCCTATGATTCCTCTTCATCCTGAATGGCCATCGTCACCTACCCGGGTTTAGATTTTCCCTTCATGGAAATGCTGTAGCATTCCCTGGCAGCGAGCTAAATCGCCCTTGATAGTGCAGACCCCTGTTGAAGTAGGGAACTTCATGGCGAGGTGCCGGACGGACGTGATAGCTTCAAAAGCAACGAGCGTAGGTCGGCCCAAAATTGCATTGTAGGCAGCGGAGCAGTCAATGACTACGAATTCGAGTAGTTTGGACACTATTCAGGACTCGTCTCCTAGGGTGATCACCAGCTCAATCGTTCCTATCGCTGCTGACCCTTCTCCTGAAAAACCATATAGCATCATCGAGGTTGCCTTAAGCTCGGAGATGGTCAGACCCATTTTTTCTAAGGTGGAACGGAATAGGAGGTTCACCGAGCTCCCATTGTCCACTAACACTCTCCTTACTCTCCGGTTGGCGAGCTGGACTGCTACGACCAAGGGATCGTTATGAGGGAATTGGACATGGCTCGCGTCTTCCTCCGTGAAAGTGATCGGTTGTTTCTCTAATCTTTGTTGTTTTGATTGACGTGGTTCCGGGACGAACTCCACTCCATTGTGGGCCTTCAACTCATTCACATACCTCTTCTGGGCGCCTTTGCTCGTGCCAGCCATGTGTGGTCCTCCAGAGATGGTGGAAATCTCTCCCTCGACCACGGGGGGAAGGACGTCCTGATCTACCCGAGGTCCAGGTTGACTGGCTGGGATCTCCGGAGCGGGTTGACTTGTCGGGACCCTGTTCCGCGAGTATTGCGCCAACGGACCTGCTCGAATGAGAGTCTCGATTTCATCTTTGAGGTGCCTGCAGTCGTCGGTATTGTGCCCGACGTCGTTATGAAAACGGCAGAACTTGGAAGCGTCTCTCTTTCCCTTAGGGTGCTTTATTGGCTCCGGTCTTTTCCAGGGGACTCGCGTAGCGTTGGCCAGGAAAATGTTCTCTCTGGTTTGGGTGAGCTCGGTATACGTTGTGAACACGGGCTTGAATTTATCCACGGACTTATTCTTCTTTTGACCGTGCTGGCTGTTTTCACCATTCCCTTTTCTTTTGCCGCCACCGGGCTGGTTACTCTGCGTGACATTGGGAGTCGCTACTACGATCTCTGTTCCCGTCCCAGCGGGCTTCTCGAGGACCTGGCTGGTCCCCGCGGCTGAAGCTTCAGCTTCGTCCAAGTTTATCCACTCTTGGGCTCTGTTAAGGAATTCACTAACTGAGCTAACCCCCCTCCTTTGAATATCCTTCCACAGATCTCCGCCTACTAGGATCCCGGTCCTCATAGCCATGAGTTTGGAGCTGTCGTCGGCGTCTCTGGCTCGAGCAGCGACATTTGCAAATCTGCTCAAGTAGGCTTTTAGCGTCTCTCCAGGTTGCTGTCTCACGTTAGCTAGGGAGTCGGCCTGGACCCTGGCGGCCTGAGAGGCGCGGAATGCCCTCTTGAAGTCAGCCGAAAAGGTCTTCCAGGAGCTGATTGACTGCCTTTTACTTTGTTTGAACCACTGCCTGGCGGGTCCAGTTAAGGTGGAAGGAAAGATCAAGCAACGAAGCTCTGGCCCGATGTTATGAGCCATCATTAGGGTGTTGAACATCCCTAAGTGGTCAGATGGGTCTCCATCCCCGTTGAACTTTGACAAGTGAGGCATACGAAAGCCAGAAGGGTATGCCGTTGCTGCGGGCGAAGAGTTCCATCTCATCCCCTGAATCATATTCGTCTTTTTCTTTCTCCGACAGGAGCTTCTTCATCAGCTCCTCCATTTGAGTTAAGCGCTCTAGGGTTTTGTCCTGAGATCCTGGGTTATTCTGGGGCTGTTCAACAGCTCCGGACCCGTTGTACATATTAGGCGGGTTGTTGCCCCTCCTATCTTGAGATAGGTCATTTGGGGCATTCCCGCCATTACGTACTTCGGATCGGACCCCAACTGAGCGGGCCTGGCTACCATCCCTAACTCGATCCTCTCTGTGAGAGTTGAGGCGATCTCGAAGGTCGCCTCCCAGGGTAGTATGGTGACTTTGTGCTGAACTTAGTCGCTGTCGCAGGTCTCCTCCCGAAATATCACTCCGTGCACTACCGGTCCAGTGACTCCTGCTGGACAGGCTCGAGGTGCGTCTTTGGTGGCTCCGACCTGATCCTTCCCCCGGCACCCTGCTGCGCTGGGAAGGCCCGGCCGATGGCGAGTCTCTCCTACTATTTCCGTAGGTCGGGATGTCTCGGACGGGCTGAGGAGACAGATATTTGATGGGAGAAGGAGGATGCCTGACCGGAGAGGCGATCCTAGTGCCGTCCGGACGGACTAAATTTGGTGGGGGCCTCTCGGCCCTGCCAGCTTGCTGGTTTCGCGCTGGGCGAGCTGGACGAGGAGCTGGACGTTCTTCGGGGACGGGCTGACGTCTCCGGATCCCCTCGGCCCTCCTTTGGGAACTTCCTCGATCTCTTCTGGGCGTCCTCGAGGAAGGCTGAGATCTAGGGGTTGATGTCCTAACCGAACGGCTGTACTGCTGCTGTTCGGTCTGAGGCATTTCTCTGAAGTTCGCCTCTTGATGGTGCGGTGAAGGGGTGGAGTTGGCTGCAGGGAGTCTACCCGAACGGCTATGCCTGGATCGATTATTCCGGCGAGACTTAGGAGCCTCGCCTTGCCTCTCTCCAACGTTACCGTTGGTTGTGAGAGAGGGTAGTCGACTCAGAATATCCTGGATTTGCTAACCAGCTGCTGCTAGCTGGCTCCTCAGCTGAGCATTCTCCATCTCCACCGCAGTGTAATAACATGGATTCGGATTAGGCGGTCGGGGCGCCGAACTACCAGTGTCGTCTTGGCCGGCCGGCTGCTTTCCTGGCCTCTGCTGGACTTCAGGAACTTGCTCATCAGGGAGGGCAACATGGCGGGCCTCCTGCCCATCATGCTGTTCTGTCTCATTGCCATGTTTGGATCGAGTGGTCACCATAGTTGTATGTTTGTGGTAGTACTAATCGGACTTGCTCTCAATGAAAGCACCAAACTGTTGACGCGGTTCTTCGGCAACAGATAATTAAGAGAAGAAGAGAAAGAGATTAGTACTTAAAAGTAGAACCGTCACAGATATGAAATCTTTGTGGAAAGAACTAGGTGACTCCTGACACGTTTTTAAGTGGTTCGAAGGTTAAAATCCTTCTACTCCACTAGTCAATATTATTGATATTCTCTGGGTAATTGGTTTACAAAGTATATAGTTCTTAAAAGACTATTTTTTCCAACCCCTATCAACTCCCAGGGTCTCCATATTTATAGGAGAAGGCACCTGGAAGTTGGTAGGGAGGTCATCCCGTGACCTTACCATTTGTCATATCAAATCTGTGATATTCATGATTAATTCCTAAATCTGACACACAAGTGTGGTCTAATCAGTATGGAAGGAGATAATGGGCCGCACGGCCCAACTCGTTCGTGGGTGTCTGAATACGCACGTTCCTGCTGCGTGTCCGAGAAGTCAGGGGGATATCGGACACGTGATGGCAGGACTATGCACGTTTATCTTGCGTGTTGACTTCCCATAGGGTCAGAGCTTCCTGAGAAGCTCGTTACTGGAGCAATTCATAACCCGAGCTCATCCGTCCGAGGTCGCCGGATGTTATTCCCAGCTCCTGGTGCAACAAGTGCGAGCTGGAAACAGGACTCCCTCGAGCTAGAAAGGGCCCGTCCTGGAAATAGAGCCTCTGGCCTGTGGGAGCCTCGGACTAAATCATGATTAGTCCGAGGCTCGTCCTGCTAAACAGCCCGTGGGAAAACCAGGGCGTACAGAATTAATTATTAATTTTCAAAAATATATTTATTAATTTAAATATATAATTTTTGAAATTCATATATATAAATAAATAAATTTTTGAAATTAATTATTTTATTTGAGTGGGAGAAAATAAAATTGGTAAGTCAAAAATTGTTTTTGATTTATTGAATTTTAAAAGATGATGATAATGATGATCATCAATTTGAATTATGAATTTTGAATTTAAAATTTAAATTTTGAAACATGGTTGTCATATTTTCCTTAAAAAGACAAATACCTTATTTTGTGGAAGAATGATTTTAGTTAAATAAAAAAATAAAAGAAAAATACAATATCCCTCAAAAGGGACATAGAAGTACATGCATGACACAGTCCAATGACTGTGCCATGCGTGTATCAATATAAAGATATTGTATCAGTGTTGTTTTTATTTTATTTATTTAATTAATTAATAATTTGAAAATAGTTTTTTCAAATTTGGTAAGTTATAAGTAAATCAATTATCATCATCATTATGATATTACTATTGTATTACTATTGTTATTAGGAATAATAAGGTAATATAATAATCTCTCTATATATGATATAGAATAATAAGAATAAAACACAAGAATCATATTTTTTTTGTTAGACAAAAATGTCTTTCTTCTTCTTCTTTATTGTAGCCATTCTCAAACCATAATCAAAGTTCTCATGTGTTGAGTAATACTTGTGACTCCTAAATTTGCAAACTCATGTTCTCTATATGCCCACACACATCTTGAGGTGTAGAGAACACTCCAGAAGATCGTGGTTTGAGTGCTCAAAGTATTGGATAGGAAGATCGATAAATATACGAAAAGACTCAAGGACACTTGATAGGCTTCAAGAGGTAAATAATTATGTTCTTGAATATTCATATGTTTATGTGTTTATATATTATATATAAATATATGTATATTTATATATATATATGTTGCATGATTAATAATATTGTATGTTGATGTTTCTGTCTTGATGTTTTCTTGTTCATATAAACTGTTTATATGAATGATGAATTTTTGTTGTTGTATACAATGGGCCCACCACGCCCATTTTGCTGCGTGCTCTGAATGTATTTCCAACAAAAGTAGGAAGCCAACCTCATTCTCCGAGAAGTGCATGAGGGCTTTTGTGGGGACAACGCTGGGGGGTAGAGCCTCGCTAAGAAAATTCTTAGGCAGGGATACTTCTGGTATACAATGAATGGTGATGCAATGGATTATGTCAAGAAATGAGACAAGTGTCAATGCTTTGACAACATCCCCCGAGCTCCTCTGAATGAGCTCACGAAGAAGAAAAGTCCCTGGCCCTTCGCAGTTTGGGGCATTGAACTTATTGGGTCCTTGCCCATGGGAAAGGGAGGGGTGAAGTATGCTATTGTGGTAATCGAATACTTCACAAAGTCGATCGAGGATGAACCTCTTGTTATAATCACTTCCAAGAAGGCGTTGGACTTTGTCATCAAAAACATCGTTTGTCGCTATGGCTCTCGGGGAAGATTGTCTCCGACAATGGCCTACAGTTTGACAGTGAGTTGTTCATAGATTTTTGTCAAAGGCATGGAGTTATGACTCACCAGTAGGCAAACATACAAGTGGAAGCGGTCAACAAGATGCTTAAGGCAACTTTAAAGAAAAAGCTGGAAAGGTCAAAATGTGCCTGGCCCGAGGAGCTGCCTAAGGCATTGTGGAGCTACCACACCACTGCTAGGACATCTACTAGTGATTCACCATTCTCCATGGCCTACAGATATGAAGCCATTATCCTAGTTTAGGTAGCAATCTCCACGCACCAACGAGACACATACTATTCGACCACAAATCATGATTTACTCTAAGAATCTATGGACCTTGTGGATGAGCCTTGAGAAGCTTCACAGCTGCGTGTAGCATCCTACTAGCAAAAGGTGGCCATATATTTCAACTCTAAAGTGAGGGACATGAAATTTGGGATCAAAGACTTAGTGTTGCGAAGAGTTTTCTTAGCCACCCGAGATCCTGGTGCTGGAGTATTGGGCCCTAATTGGGAAGGCCCATATCAAATCAAGAGCAGCATATGTCCAGGGACATAGAAGTGTTGGCCCAACTAAACAGGGACCTAGTGCCCCATGCCTGGAATGTCGAGCATCTTCGCCGGTATTATCAGTGATATAAGCAATGTAGTTTCCAAGTTTTGTAGTCATTTTGTAGCCTCCGGGCACAATTAATGGAAATCGTGTATGCAAAACATGATAGATGAAATTAAAAAAATTGCTTATATTTTAATTTTAATTTTAGAAATTTCACTTCCGGAGGTGTACCCGCTCCCTGGCCTGAACAAGTGAACGCAGACTAATATCTCTAATCATTTGGGGGGCATAGCAGGGTCTCATCGCAGGATAAACACGCTCTCAGAGCATGACCTAGGAAGCTAAGCTTATCATGAGTGGGGCAAGACAAGTGTCAAAGCTGAGGATAACAGGCTAAAAACTAACTATTCTACCGGCAGAGAACTTGAATTATAAATCGAGGAATATGAGCTCGAGGACCAAGTAACAAGTTCTTGACTTTTGATAGGCGAACAGACCCTCGAGTCATTTGTGCATGGGGGGAAACCAAACTTTCATAACTAGTCAGTGTAACCTCTTAAGGACCATGTGCCCGTGGAGTAGCACTGAGCACAACCTAGGAAACTGAGCTTATCATAAGCGTAGTAAGCCTAAGGTTGAAGCTTGTGAGACTGGGGTAAACTTAGTGCTACACACCTAACAGACTTGTGCCATCTCGTGAGGACATTGTGTCCAAGGAGTAATAGCAAGTTCCCAGTTCTCGACAAGCAAAGTAAACGCCGAGTCTTAAACACTCGAGCGCAAGTCTCAAGTTTCCAAGAACTTGAGTGCTCTAAGACCCAATAACCTAGGGAGAAGTACTCGATCCATGACCTGAGGACATAAAGCTAGAGGAAGAGTTCCAAATCTCCTCGGATAAAAGCCCTAGTAACCAGTACTAGGAGGAAAACATTATGATCGTGCTTAAAAAAAGGTCCAATGTAACCTCCCGAGGACAATGTGCCCATGGAGTAACACTGTGTTATCGAACCCTAAGTTAATTTGACCTTCTTAGCCTCGAGTAGTTTAAGACTCGAGTGCGTAAAGACATGTCAGGTGCTCACACTTGACGACATACTAAAGTTACTTTCGAGGACTACAAGCCTGGGAAGCAACACTAAAAGCTTGGAAGCGTCAAAGAGCTAGGCGGATCGACTAGACTCGAGTCACCAAGACTCGAGCACAAGTCCCTAGTTGAACTAACTATGGTAGATAAGAACTCAGCCTCACATCAAAGGCCAACGTATGGTGGATAAATTAAGGTTAAATAAACTTTCTCGTGGTGAAGAGTTACGTTGAGAGTTGAAAATAAAACCTTATGAATTTTCAGACCAATCTGTAGAATTGCTAAACGCCAGTTAATGTATTTTAAGTGATAATGCAAAGAAGGAAAATAGGTAGTGCAAGCATAGGCCATTCTCGGAATTTAAAAGATTACATAACTATGCTCGGGGGATTGAGCAGTAAATTGTTCGTGCCCCATAAAAT
Organism: Humulus lupulus; assembly: GCF_963169125.1. Classification (NCBI taxonomy): domain Eukaryota; kingdom Viridiplantae; phylum Streptophyta; class Magnoliopsida; order Rosales; family Cannabaceae; genus Humulus; species Humulus lupulus. The sequence goes on from NC_084796.1 coordinate 109,171,663, forward strand.
AAAAAAGAAAAGAGATGGCACACAAGACTATTTTACATGAAGAGGGTTAATTGTAATGCCCTACTTCATTAGAGCCATTACTAAGTGAGTTTAAAACGTGCACTTAACTCGCTAATCGAGGTTTTAGGTCAAAAGTGTGACTAAACTGTAATAAAAGTCATATAATTTGAAAACGTAGTCATTCATTTGGAATTATAAAGTGTTATACATTTGGGATCCCAAAATTACTGTCTAGAGATATTTACAACGCAACAATATGATTAAAGTCGACTACACGACAAAATTTAGATTAATACATAGCATCTCCCAAAAATACCCCTGGTCGTGACAGCCAGGCAGGCCAAACATGTACACGTCGCTCCACGCTCTCTGTACTCATGGTTGGTCGACCTTTCCCTTGCCCTTACTTGCACCACAGAGCACCCGTGAGCCGAAGCCCAGCAAGAAAACTCAACACAAATAATTAACATATGCATAACTATCAATCAGCATATAATCAGGCAACCAATAGGCTAAACACATAACAGCCATGCTGTCCTAGGCGCTTTACCAGGCCCTGAGTCCACGGTCTACACCGTGAGGATGACTCAAGCATCCGAGAAGGGTCTAACCCTAGTAGCTTGCACTTCGCGTGCTCAACGCCGCTCCCGACCCTTTGTCGTACTCGGCCTTGCACTGCACATGCTTAACGCCGTTCCCGGCCCCCTGCCGTACTTGGATTTTTGTCGTTCTCGGCCTTCCCCATTCCCAGCCTTCCTCGTTCATTCACAAATATGCAACACATAGCATATAATGAAAAAATACTTAAACAAATACAAACATAAACAATAGAGCTACGCCCTGCAACACAATCAAAGAGGACCGTGTCTTGCAATAAAAACTATAGGGCCACTCCCTGCTCCACGGGTACAACAGTTTTATTACCTGTGTCCCAAGCTTCCCGAGCACCGATATCCTAAGCACAGTTCCCTAGTCTGAGCCTCGCTGAAAACCTTGTCACAACGTATTAACAACATCCATCCATCAAGCTCTAATCCATTAAATAATTTTAGGATATAATTATACTCTCTGGACTTTGGATTCCACCAATGAGGGTGATAAAATCCACCCCGAGCCCTAACAATTGGGTTCCCCAGCCAAAAACCCTTAAATGGCCAACACTTTGAACTAGGGTCGCGGCCCAGCCCCTTAAGGGCCGCGAAATGCCTCAAAATAGAGGCAACATCCTTCCCAGCTGGGAGGCACGGGCCACGACATGCCCTTCCTAGGGCCGCGGCGTGCCTCAAGAACAGAGACCTCCCCAGGCTTCCACGCACACACGATCCGCGGCATGCCCAGCCTTGGGTCGTGGCTCGCATCCCCAAACCCAGAAAACCTCCATTTCTTCATGCGTTTCCTTCAAACCAATTCTTCTAAAATCAACCCAACTCAATATCTAAACCCATAATTAATTTTTGACTTCACCACCACACCATCTAGGCTCCATAACAAGTCCAAAACAATCACATAAACTCAACCCATAACCAAACTTAACTTAAGAATCTAATTCACATGCAACTTGTAATTCTAACAAAAACTCAGCAGAAACTCAAAGAATTTAGTGTTAGGCTCCTTACCTCAATGATGAATTCAAGCTTACACTTTCTCTTCAACTCCCCAAGCTTACACTTCCCAAGCTCCAAGCCTTAGATTTATGGTCTAGAGTCTCTCAAAATCAAGCACCAAGGAGAGAAGTGCTGAACCGACTAAGAGAAGAGAAGCTGAGAATTTGTTTCTTTTACTTAGTTCCAGCAGTTCTCAAATCATCTGAGTTAAATAATACCACTGCCAAATGACCAAATCGCCCCTTAAGCTTAACCTCTACCCTTAAGTGACCCAAGGGCACTTCTGTCATTTGTCGTGTCTCGCTAATCCCTCGAGTGTTCCTATAAATCCCCGTTTAACCCTGACATGTCCAAATGATTACTAAATTACTACACGTTACTCCATAAATTCCAAACACACATTATATACCCAAAATACCCCTAGGCTCCTCTCGAGCCAGGTATTTGACCCCGTTGTGACTTTCTAGCTAAACTGTTCCCTAGGATTGTCTCGGATCGTGCATTACAAATATATCACCACTCACATGTGGTGTCAATCACAATATACACAAATATTGCATTTATGTCCCACATCGGCTAACATTGCAAACATGCCCCTAATAACCAAATGGGGCCCACATGCATATTTAATTAACCTAAACATGCATTTCTATCACATGCTCATCAAATTCACATATTAATATAATAAATCACATATTGCCCTCCAGGAATGCTAATCAAGGCCCTAAACCTTATTAGAAAATTTGGGACGCTACATTAATCTTGGCCTTGAGGAACCTCCTCGATAACTTCGATGATGGGGTCCACCCCTGGTGCCATCCCAGCTTCAGTGTCTACGACTTTGGCAATATCCGCAGCCCTCGTCCCTCGTCCCTCGCAGACGCTCCTTGAAGAGTAGTTGATACTTGTCTGCTTCGCTGGTGAAGTCAAGGCTCATCTCTTGATTATGGAACCATGCTACGTAGAAGGCATCCTCAACAATGGTCCCAACCTCCCTCTTGAGGAACTCCACCTCTTGTTGAAGAGAATTCGCTTCCTCCACCGCTTCCGTGCCTTATCTTCGCTGGGTGTAGCTTTGCCTAGGTAATCGTGGTCTCTTCTAGGGCCTTGGTCACCTCCTCCGTGGCTCAGGAAGTTTTGCCTGCAAACTTTGCAGCCTCATTCTTGGTTCTCTAAACCTCCTTCGTGGCACCCTGGAGTTCCTGGTATGCTCTATGGCTGAATCTTCGAACACCTTGGTCCGGGCCTGCTCTGCCTCGAGAGAGGTCTGCAAGTGGACCAGCTCCTCCGGATGCACTTTGACCCTTTCTTTGAGCATGGAAACCTTGGCCTAGGCTCGATGAAGCTCATAGGACTTTTCCATCATTATGTCCCCGAGACGCTAGCAAGCTAGAGCCAATTGCAAAACAATGCATACAACTAATTAGCTGGTACCACTCTAAAAAAATATGGTAAACTGATGTTAAGCTGACTTACGTGGACAGTGGCATATCGGTAGGAGGTGACAAGGGACGCCTCATTGCTGTCACCCAATTGGGAAAAATTCAAAGCGGTGAGCTCACACATGGTAGATCTTACCCCAAGAGAAGCTCCGCCGCCAGCAGAGCCACCACCTCTCTCAGCTTGGCTAAGAACAGGGTCTCAAACTTTGCACGACCAATTGGGGGCTCAAAAGGTCTTCCTCTTGAAGGTTTCAGTTGTTGCAAAGCCTTTGCAATCTCGTCGAGAGCCTTGCTCCTGTCCTCCATGCAGGCATCGAAATGCTGGACCATGGTCTGGTAGCACTCTAACATCTCCCATTCGAAAGTCCTTGGATAAACTAGGAGGTGAGGGAGGGTCATCGATCTCTAGCTCTTCGCTCCCAGAACCTTCTCATCAGCTAAAGATGGAAAAGAATAAATCTCATGGACAGGTGTCCCCTCCACCTAAGGAATCTCTCCCTAGGGGGAGGAGGTCCGCTGCTGCTTGGCTGGTGGAGGGGTCGCTCCCTCCCGAAGAGGTTGTGATGCTCCCATTGAAGACGAACCCGGAGCCCCTTCGAGTCTAAGAGTTGTTCAAGCAATGTGTGCCAGTCCTGTGATCTACAAAGCAAAAATGACAGTTATCAATTGCACGAAAAAGAGTAAGCAAAAGTCGAAAGCACGAGGGCTTCTTGGAAGCCCCACCACTAAGCTCTTCTGGGTGAAGGACTGAGTGCATGAGCTCCCTAACTAGGCTTCCCATTTCCTGGGTAGTGTTAGTTTCATACTAGCATAACCAGTTCGTGTGGAAAGATGTCACATCGTTCAGAGGCACAAACCCCCACAGAGGCAACTGTCTCAGCGGATGGTGGAGATAGGCATCTATTAAATCTTGGTATTCCTGAAATTCCTCTGTGGTCCGGTGGCAGTTGGAGATCAGGCCACACCGGAGAAGTGATGGAGAAGCCCATATATGCTCGGGGTTTATGGTGTCCCTTGCTTGTCTAGCGTAATAAACTACTATAGGAATTTTACCTTGGTTTAGGGATGAACTCTCTATCCTAGCCTGGAGTTCCTCCTTGAGCTCCTGGTGTACCTGGGCTTCTTTAGCCTTTTGGATAACTTGGATGTTCTCGAACTGCTCCTTCAACAGTCATTGGTTGAAGATTTCAAGGGCCTGCCCATCGATGTACTTGATGTTCCAGGAAGCCAATTCTCGAGACATGTGGGAGCTCCTGAAGCCAGTCAACTCCACGTTGCTAATGTGTTGCTCTGGTTGTAGGAGACCCACTTCTCTAAGGTTCTCCTCTGTCATTAGATGGCTTTAGTTCCAACTTGATGTTGAGAAGGGCCTTCATCTCCTGCAACGGTCCTCGTACACTTGGACAAAGGGAATTCGACGAAAAAGGCTTGTGGGCACAAAAATGACTAATTATGGGACAAGCTATGGAAACAAGAAAAGAAAAAATCTCGACTAAAAGAATACTCACCAACCCTAGAGAACTTGAGTAAAAGCATGGGGTTGGTGCGGGTCGGGAAGCCGTTAATGAAGAAAAATTGGTCTTTGAAGTCCCGAGAATGAATCTTGTTGTGGTGTGGTCCCTAATAGTTCAACGAGGGCTGGCTATACTTCATCAACATGTAACACCCATCGAGATAACTCTGCTTCTTCCTTGGCGTATTTCAGAAGCTTTAAAAATACAGAATTTCCATAGAAGACGGTGTTGGTCAGTTCTTCCTCGATATAGAACGTACATGCCTGCTAGGACCCTGTACTCATTGGTGGGAGAGTTGGAAAGAAGCTATTCCCACGTACTTCAGGAAATCCACGAAGTACTGTTGCAGGGGCAAGGTAGCTCCAACCATCAGATGTTCCTGACTCCACCCTCCAAGACTGCAGATGCTGCGGTGTGCTCTCTCCGACTCTCGGCATGGGCGCACCAGTAAGTCCTCACCGATTCCATAATGCTTCATTATGCATTCTAAGGCAAGAGGATGTTTAAGCTTACTAGGGTATTGCTTCGCCACAAAGCCCGTAGCCTCATACTTTTGAGTAGGATGAAGAATGGGGGCTTGGTTCACCTCTGCCTCAGTCAGTCCTCATTGTACCTATGACGTGGGCCTTTCAGCAACTGGAGCCACCTCTTGTACCACCAGTACTCATGATGGCGCTGAGGCCTCCGCACCAGCCGCTTCTTAGGGCCTACAGTCTTCTCGGATCATTGTTAGTATCTTGTGATCTTAAGAGTAAAAGCCTTGTTGGTGCAAGTGATGAAGCTCCCCAGACATATGAAACAAAGCCAATCAATTAGCATCTTAACCAGAAGAAAAAAAGGCCAAAATACGAGAAACCCTTAGACAATTGCTCAGGAAGTGGAGATGGAAAAGAAATCTAAGGGACTAGGGTATCCCCGGATCCTTGGGTCCGGTTACGGAGAACACCACCAGAATTTAAAGGATTCACTGGAATCTGGAATTTTTCTAGATTTCGGTTGAATGTCTGAAAATGCAAAAAAATAACGTAGAGACCTGAATGGCCCATTTTTTATAGCCTTATTGTGAAAATGGACCCAAAAGGACCATAAAGGGGTTGAAATGACCTCTAAAACTCTGAAAACCACAAAATACCTTAAGCATGAAAACTACAAATCATCGACAGTAATCTAGACAGGAAAAAGAAAACAAAAGAGGAAAATGCTTACCCGAGATGAACTGAAGATAGGTGCTAAGTCGAGTCTAGCGCAAAGATATTTTGTGTCGTTGACCTAGAATTAGCTTGCTTCCCTCCAGCCGTCCAAAATCGCTATTGAAAATGTTTCTGGTGAGGATGTCGATCATGGGATGATGAAGGGGTTTGCGTGAGTTCTAGTTTGGGGAAATTTCAAATGTTAGTGTAAAGAATGGGAGGAAAATTTTAAGTTTTATACACAAGAACTTGGAAAGAAAGTATGTTGACACAAATTTTCGTCAACATGGGATTTAGAAATCCGAAATACAGAGATTAAGCTTACAGTAAATCGAATGTAAAGAAATATAAACACACACACAATTTGCGTGGTTCAGTGGTTAAAATCCACCTAGTCCACAAGTCACTATTATTGATCTGTTTAGGAACCCTAGACGAAATTGTTTATGCAGTTTTAGCAGAGTTTTTTTCATATTGAATGTTGAACCCTTTTATTGTCCATTCCCCTTATATTTATAGGGAATTATGATGGACAATATTGGGCAACCATACTATAAATGGTAACATAAACTATTGCGTAACTTCCCAAATTAATGGACATTTAAATATCCTAATTAAGTGTATTGCCATTTACATCAATCAATAAATGTATATAATGATTGCGTGCATTTATTGCACATATCGGGAATTTGAGTCAGCGGGAATTCTTCCATGTGAATCGTTGAACCACCCTGAGCTAGATGACATTCTCAGCTGGATATGACTGGAACATGATGGCTTGACTTAGATAATTCTCATGTTTGATGCATGCGATCTGGCCACCGGGTACCTCGATCTTTGTCATTTGCATGTCTAACGGTCTGGAAGATCCTGGGTTGTTCCAGATTTAGTGACACAACCTTGAGTTTTTTGGTTCGGAGTTAATGAAACATCTCCGAAGTCTTGCCTCCTTTATTTACTTCGCGCCAACTGTACCCCGAGCTAGATAGTTAAGCTCGTGTTTTTAGGGTACAATATTTGCCCCCCAAGCTCCTGCTTGTGTATGACGTCACTTTTGACATGCACAGTAGGGGCTTTTCAGCTTCTGTTATGAGAAAACGTGCCCACCCACTCACTCGAGTATAGGACACGTGTCTTCTTGTCATAGGCGTATGTTTGGGTTTTGAGTACTGCGACAGTTGTCTTGTAAACATTTACCACCATTTCGTTTATTTAATTCTGACCTTTGGATCTCTGCCTGTGTTTAATCGTGTGGCTCAGATTTGTCCCCAAAGAATACATATAAATAGAAGAGCAAAATTTGTGCCTAGCAACCTTTGCATTCGAAATTTTCCTTTTATCTCTATTCTTCTAAAAATATTCAAACTCTCTGAAATCCTTTGCTTCCAAGAAATTCTCAGACGCGCTTGGATTTTTCAAGCATTTTCGGTTCTTCCTTCACCCGTCGATCAAAAAACCAATCTGTAAGTATGCTCATCGTTGGTTTAAATTTCATTTTCTCATTTTTAATAAGTTTTTATGAAATTTTCTAGTGCTTTTGTCTTACTTTGGTTTTGTACGAGCTTAGTTTAGGTTTTTACTAGGCCAAAAACAATAGCACTAGAAACGATTAGAAATAATGCACAAAAATAAGTTATTTTCAAGGTTTTCTGGGTTTAAAGGATGAATGTTTGAATTTCTAGGTTTGAAGACTCAAGGGTTTTAGGTTCAGTTTTGGGTAGTTTTGGGGTTACGGTATTGGAGTAGTTATGCATTAAACCGCTTTTCAAAATCACTGTGTCTGACACACGAATCCCAAAATTTCAGCAACTTCTCGAGATTCGGGCACGTGAACTAGAGACGTGCATGGGACCACGCGTCGGGGTATTAAGCCTACACTTAACTCATAGATGTCTTAGGTCGAGTAATAAAGCTTTAGAATTTTAGGCCGCCATTTCTTCCGTTATTAGGATTAGGTTACATTCCCAGGTTTCCTCTAATGGGTTATTTTGTAATCAGGCGAACTAAAATCTTTGTCATGGCCCCTCAAACGAAAAAGAGTGTGACAGGCTCCTCTTCTAGAATCAAGGATAGCAGGTCACCCCTGAGACCCCCATTCCCCACTTTGGTCCAATGGTGGAGAAGGAGATCGAGGTAGGGTCTGATAGTTTCTTTGAGGCCGAGAATATCATGTCTCGAATTACTTCTCAACCCAAAGCGAATAAAAATATGCTAAGTCACAGGATCGAGATAAATTTCAACTTCTATGCTCGACCTCCATTAGAAGGTGAGCGAAGTTGCACCTTGTTGGAGGACGACTTCAGGGCCTGGAGTGATTAACACCTGAAGGCAGGTGCCTTCCTTCCACTGGATCAGTATTTTGCGGACTTCTTGAATAATGTGAAGCTCGCCCCTTTCTAGCTCCCACCAAATTCCTACACCTCCTTGCGGGGTTAAAATATCTATTCCTCAAAAACGAGTGGGAGGTCCCCTCCCTAGATGACATTTTGTATTTTTTTTTTGTCTAAAAGCCAATTCAGACACCCGAGGTGATGGTTTGTACTACCTAACTTAGTTTCCCAAGTTTGCTAGAATCATCAACCTCGTGCTTCAAGAATAGATATTTCAGCCCTGCCAAAAACCGATACAAATTGGGGGGAAGCTGGAATGGTTCCAGTTCGATGTAGTTCAAAAAATCTACGAAGGTACTGGTCCAAATGGAGAAAGACACCTGCCTTTAGATGCTTGTCACTCCAGCCCTGAAGTCATCTTGAAGTGGAGTACAGCTTCGTTGTCCTTCCAGCGGACAACCAACAATGCCCTCGGACCCTAATTCGATCCCATGACTCAGCAACATTTTATTCACCTTGCCCCGAGTCTTTATCCAAGATTCAGTGCGCTTAGCCTCAAAAAAGGTGTTGGGTCAACTATGATCTCCCTATCCACTATTGGGCCGAAGTGGGGAATAGGGGTCTCAGATGCAATCTACTTACCCTTACTCTTGCTTTGGGAAGAAGAGCTCGCGACTGAATTCTTCTAGTGGATCGTGATTTAGCTCGCCTGGCGACAAAGCGGTGATCTAAGATAAGACCTTACTACGACAATAAAGGTATGGCGACCAAAGGGTTTGAATTCGATCTATTCGACCTAAGATATACACGAGCTAAGGTATCCCCTAGAAAAAATGTGTGCGTTCACGCATATTTTGTAAATACGCGCTGTAAAATCGGAAAATCTCGTGATATTTTGGGATCCACGTGTCAGACACAATACCTTTTTGGAAAGCGGTTTAATGCAAAACCACTCGAGAAATCATAACCCTTAAGCTACCTAGAACTGAACCTAAAATCCCTCAAATTTTTACACACACACTCAGACGATCCTCTTTAAAAACCTAGAAAACTACCCGTTTCTTTATGCACATTATTTCTAATCAGACCTAGTACTATTGTTTTGGCCTAAACAAAACCCATATTAAACTTGAACATAACCAAAGTAAGAAATTATACTAGAAAATTTCATAAAACTTATTGAAAAATAAGAAGATGAAATTTAAACTGGATATAGAGATACTTACAGATAGGATTTTCAGCTGAGGGAAGTGATGACAGCCCCAGAGATAGTAACCTGAATACTTTTGGAGAATGAGGGAATGCCAAAGGTTGTGAAGGTGTTTTGAGAAGGAAAATGAATTTTTTTGAATGCAAAGGTGGTGTTTATTTCTCTTATTTATACGTAAACTTTTGGAACAAATCTGGGCCACCCAATTAGGTCAGTTCGGGGTCCAAGGGCTTAGATTAAATAACCCCTGCGGCGACAAAATGTTGACAGGACAGTTGTCACATTACTTGAAACCCAAACATGCATCTATTACAAATTGACATGTGTCTCACACTCGAGTAGTTGGCGGGCACGATTTCACCTAACAGAAGCCTAAAAGCCCCTACTATGCGTGTCAGAGGTGACGTCTTGCACGAGCAGGAGCTTGGGGGCAAATGTTGTACCCTAAAATAAATACGAATTGAATCACTTAGTATGAGGTACAACTGGAAGATAAGCGCATGGAGAAAGTGTGCAGATAGTTAACTCTGGAGTGAGCAGCTCGAGTTGAACTAGACAACTTACGACAACCATACAATCTTTAGATGGCCTCTTGCGCCGATGACCTAGTTGGAGATTCATGATGGCCAGATCACCTTCTTTGGAACTCTGAACTTAGCATGTATTAGGATAGGTTAGTTCTGAGGCATTCAGCTCAAAGAAAGTGACCAGCTCGTGGAAGCTTGGTCTTGACGCACAAGGAAGGGTCCCAAAAGATTAAGAGATTCCTTATACGCTCATTAATGCTCAGATTTTATTACACATTTATTACCCAAGATAATGGATGTAAATTCCATAGGTAATCATATCCCTATATAAAAGGGAGGTAATTCGAATTTATTATTTACCAAATTTATGTACGCGGTTACCTAAAGCTGTCCAGAAAACCGTCTATAAATACCAGGGGAATGGATAGAAAAAGGAACCGATTCTTGATATACATAAACTCTACTAAAATTGTCAGGAACAATTTCACCCAGAGCCCTAAAGAGATTAATAAGATTGTCTCGTGGAGTAGGTGGATTTTAACCACTGCACCACGTAAAAGTGTGAGTGTTTATGATATCTTCCATTTTTTTCAATTACGGCTTAGTAAAAAAACCTAATATCTCTGTTGTCGGATTTCTTAATCAACTGTTGGTTAAAAATTGCGTCAACAATGCAACTATAATTTATTTTTATTTTTTTGAAGGTACTCGCTTCTTTTTCTATAATTATCTAAAGATAAACAAATAACATGAGAGAAATATGTATAGCTATGTGTGTATATATCTTTATTTATATTCATATAAATAAATTTATATTGTTGAGTTAACAACTATACTCATTTTCTTCTTGTTATTTCATTTTTTATTTATATATACATATTAACATTGAGTTTTTTTCGTAATAAATATATACATTAAGTTAATAAGGTTGAACCCATATTTTCTTTTGTTATATGTTATATATATAGTAATTATAAATGAATTTGAGAGCAAATAAAAAATAATATGAACTATTTTCAGCTTTGAGAATTATAGAAAAAGAAATGAGTTCCTTAAAAAATAAAAAATAAATAAAGAAGTGAGTCGAGTTATTTAATTATAATGTCATAACTGTAATAAAGTTAAAATATTATGACTATTTATTATATAAAAATAGACACTCAATAAAAAATGAAACATGTCACTAGATTAAAGAAAGTGAAAAAAAGAGTGCAATGTAGTGTCTCTTTAGCACTCCTCATGATTTTTATCATGTGTTATTAATTTTGTTGGTAGTTTCTAAGCTGTTTATGTTTCATCTTTGTAAATAGATAGAATTATAATGTCACTGCTGTTATAAATATTATATATAAATTGATGTTCATAATAATAGAGAATTATTTACTTGATTTTCTTAGATCATATTTATCTGTATAAATAGGGTTCAATCCCCATTGAAATAAGACACAAGAGTTCCTCTCTCTCTCTCTCTTTACTTCTCTCTATTACTCTGTCTATTTATTTTCTTTATACTTTATATTTTTGTTATAATCTTATTAGTTTTATAACACATTATCAGCATGATTCTCTAACTATCATTGTTTGTAGGTTAAAAATATTATCATGTGTCTCTAGCCATAATCATTCATTGAGTCTAAACTTGATGATTCATCATTCCACCATCTTGTGTTGATATCAAAATTCATCATCAAGTCTCTAATCATCATAGTTCATTGAGGTAAAAATATTTTACTGCAAATGTATGTTTATACAATTACCATACCATATGTTTTGATAATAAAAAAAAATTGTATATGTTCGTTGTTACCATACCATAGAGATATTTATGAATTTTGTAAGTTTAACCTATAGTTTAGAAATATTAATTTTATCATAAGGTTTTATTAACATAGATGGTCCAAGAAATATTATTTATTATAACCTAAGGTTTAGATAGAATAATTAAGGATGTGACATTTGTCACATGTATGTTTATTAAGGATTTAAGAATTTTAGATGAATAAATTAATCAAGGATAAACCTAGGAAGTCTAGAATCTTCCCTCAGATGATATGATCTCGTATTACTCAGTAGAGGTGGCTTTAAACAACTTCAAGTGTGCTAAAAGTGTGCAAAAACATGTTTAATATTGTAATGCCCCAAATTTCCTAATAAGGTTTAGGACCTTGATTAGGAGGCCGGGAGGGCCATAATGGATCTATTATGCTATTTAATAATCATATGCATGTTCATGTGAATTATATTATTATATGATGGTAAATGCATGCATATGGGAGTATTTATAGTTATGAGGGCATTTTGGTAATTTGGCCTGTTGAGGGCATATTTGTAAATTGGGTGCATATTGTAATTTGTGAATGAGATTTTATTATTATGGAGATATATTCGAGCTATTAGGCATGAGAGGATCCTAGATTATGAGTTAGCGGTTTTGTCATAACGGGGTCAATTTTGGGGTAATAGAAGTGTGTATTTGATGATAAGTTGGGAATATTTGAGATCAGGAGGGAATTCTGGAAGTTTTGACTATAATGTCCCCGGGGGTGTTTTCGGGACCCCGAGCCTTAGGTTTTATTTGAGGTTACTTAAGCTTGAAGTAGCTTGTCAGATAAGAACGTACGTTAGGAAATCTCTCTCTTCCTTCCCGATAGCTTATTTTACTGTTCGAAGCTTTTTGAAGGAATCTCGAGTTCTAGGAGTCAGAATCGAGCGAGGGTCGAGGCATAGCGATCCTAGGAAAGATTATAAGCTTCTTAACTGAAGGATTTAACGGAAAACAACCCAATCAAAGGTAATCTAAGTTTGAAGTTTTGAATTTCTAACGTTTTTAAGCTTAGAATTGGACTTTGTGAATTGTTGAGTTTTTGGTTGGTTTGAGCTTCAGGTTTTGGAGCATTGGGAAGTTTGGGAATTTTGATTTGATGATTTGGAGATGTTTGGATGGGTTTTTGGAAGGTTTTAGAAGTGGAAAAATGAAGAAAAATGGCTGGTGCGAAGTTGGGTCGCGACCCTGTTCTTGGGCGCCGCGGCCCTAGCTTGAAGAAGGTGGTGGAGGCTCTGTTAGGGGGGCGCGCATGGTCCATGTAGGGCCGCGGCCCTTAAGGGAAAAATTGCCCAAAAGTGTGTTTTTGTGATGGGAACTTAACTCTATGGGCCTCGGATCGATCCTACTACTTAGTTGAGTGGGATTCGATGTTCCGGAGGCTTGGGTTGGGTTTGGAAGTATTTAATTACTCATTTTGATGAGGTTTTATATTTGGTTATGACTAGGTGACCGCTAAAGGACTAAAAGTTGATCGTTCTCAAGGGTCGTTCTTTTAATCGTTCTAGCTCGACATTGAGGTAAGAAAACTGCACCCTGTGTATATGAGACATGCATGGTTATTATTGATGCATGTCGGTTGATTATTATGTGAGACATGCATGGTTATTATTGATGCATGCCGGTTGATTATTATGTATGACATGCATGGTTATTATGATGCATGTTGGTTGATTAGTGAGTATGACATGCGTGGTTATTATCGATGCATGTCGGTTGATTATTATGTATGACATGCATGGCTATTCTTGATGCATGTTGGTAGACTATTAAACGTGACATGCATGGCTGTTATTGGTGCATGTTGGATTGCTGGATATATTGCATATGATGCATGAGAAACATGTGATTAGGACATGCTTTGTATACTGGGTGTGATATTGTTCAGAGCTTGAGCCTCTGTGGTTGTGCATGGTCCTAATTGTATTGGTATCTCTTTAGTAAGCATGCTAAATACCTTGTTTATGGATATTGAACATGTGGTATACGATTGGTGGCATGACTTGCTTGTGTATGGCACTGACTAGTCAGGGATCGACTCTAAAGTCGAGAATCACGCATCGAATGGCTCTATGGCATTAATGCTAGACCGACCCTAGGGTCGAAGAACTTATAAGCGCTTGCCTGGTCTACGACCAGATGACTATAGCCAAGGTATATGACCCCGGTGACCGTTTGTCACATGGCTAAGGGACGTTGTCCATAGTTTCAACTCTAGAGTCGTGAGGAAGGTTATGTTGGTGACTAAGCACCATGCACCTGTCCTAATCAAACTTATGAAAGGATCACTTATCAGTTAAGCCCTGGTGACCCTATCGTCACATGGCTAGAGGGAGCGATGCTCATTATTGTGACTTTTGGCTACTGTCACCTATCTGTATGGACCGTTGGTCCTGAATGGTTGTTACAATTACTGTTGATATTATATCATGTTATCTGTTGGTATTATACCATGTTATCTGTTGATATTATATCATGTTATCTGTTGGTATTATACCATGTTATCTGTTGATATTATATCATGTTATCTGATGATATTACGTCATATTATCCGTTGATATTATATCATGTTGGATTGTGTTTTCTTGCTGGGCTTCGGCTCACGGGTGCTACGTGGTGCAGGTAAAGGCAAGAGGAAGCTGGGCCATCCTTGAGTTGGAGAGCTTAGGTGATGATGTGTACATATGCAGCTGCTCGTCTGCCACGGCCGAGGTTTAAAGTGGAACTAGGGTTGAACCCTGTTTTGCCGCTTAGAACGGCCTGTTGTAAATATTTTCTGTAATAGACACTGAAACTTTATTTTCGGGATCCCAATGTATATATTAAACGTGCTAGTGAAACGTTACACCCTAACCAAAATGTTTAATCCCTAAACCGCTAATCATACTTAGTTACACGTTTTTGGCCAAATGACTCGGTTAGCGAGTTTAGCACTGTTTACAAGGCACACCGTAACGGTCCCTGGAGTTTGGGGCGTTACAAATATATCAGTGTAAGTCGATATATCGCAACTATAGGGGCCGATATATCCCCTATGATGATACAAAAAACACGTCGACTTCGCACGAATGGAGCCTTGGGAATATGGGGGAGGCGATATATCGCCTATAGGGGGCTATATATCAGCTCCACTTGCATATTTTGAATCTTTGTGGAATCCGTTCTAGAAACAACCCTCAACAACTTGGACTTGCTCCTGAACGATTTTGACCGAGTTCTAGGCATTTGTTGAGCAGAAAATTCCATTTTTTATTTATTTTAAAGGGAGTTAGTTTCACTCCTTAGCCTCTATAAATAGGACCCTTCACTCAACCATTTACGTCATCTTTCAAACACTTCTCAGAGTCTCCAAGCTGCTAAATTTGTTCTATAGAGAAACACTAGGGTTTTGAGGTTAAAAGCTTTCAAATCTAAGCTTTTCTAAACACTTGGGAAGTAAGCTAGAGTGTGATTTTGGTATTGAGGTGTAGATCGAAGTTCTAAGCTATCTAAGGTACTCTTTATCCTTAGGTTTAGTTCAATGCTATTCCTCTTATTCCTTTCTTTTTCTTCAATTCCTAACTTTCTATAATGGCTTTTGGTTAGGTGTTTGATTTTCCTTGAAACTTAAGGTTTTCGATAAGTTTTTATCTTGATGGTTTAGATCTTCTTTTCATCTTCTTTTCTTTAAGAAACTTATGGTTGTACTGTTTGGTTTTAAGAGTTTCCAATCCCGCACTTGTCTCCAATACCCTGGTTTTGGTAAGGAAAGTAAGTTAGATTTTATGTGCTATGATGTATGTATGTATGTATGTATGTATGTATAGTCGCTTGGGAAATATGGTTGCTTAGATAGCAAATAAGCAAATCCTGAGATTTTTATCATTACCGTAGACTATAGTTGTGTTTAAACCTACCTCTAAATAGTAGTAAGAGAACCTAGATGGTTTCTATCACATACCACGGTAATGAATTAATGGCAATTAATTTGTAGTCTTATGTTTTGTGCTTTTGTTTTTACATCTTATGTTTTATGTTATGCTTTAGTGGTATTTCCTTACTGAGCATTAGGCTCATTCCTTTTTATTTAGATGGTGCAAGTAAATGAACATTAAAGACAGGACATATCCTAGGTGGCTTTGGCATGTGTATTGGGAGAGGACTAAAGAAATGGACTGATGGAATCGATTGAGGATGACATTGATATTTGAGTCTTTTATTTATGTATTTATGATTTTCGTATTTAGTATTTGAACAATTAATTAAAGGTTTTGTTTTTCTTTATGATTTTATGTAATAACAGTGAGATCCCGTATTTTAAATTTTATATAATAAAGTTTTATTATTTTATGTATATATCCAAAAAATAGTAGTATGTCTTAGTAGTTTTAAAAGGTTTGAGGTCTTTAAGTTAGTCGAGTCTTTACAATTGGTACCAGAGCCGCAGTTCATATGCATGAAGTTCTCCTTGATACACACGCAAAAGCTCCAGATCTAACCGCCAATGTTAGTGTTTATGTTATGAATATTATGTTTATGTTAAAATCTAACGTTTTAGTCATTATGTTTTAGTAAAAAATGAATGAAGCTATGACTTATCAAGATATACGTGCCATTAAGGCATTGAAAATGATTAGAGAGCCAAGGGATACAATAGGAGTGCTAGAACGAATCACTCATAGATTGGTCAAATTTCACAAGGAGACAGTTCACCTTCAAATCACTAGGAAAATTATGATGAGAGCCATGGAACAATGTGTCCTAGTAATTAGGCTTTTTAAAGATATGCCTTCTGTGGTTTCAAAATTGGATGAATTATGGGAAACTATAGATGATGAAGATGACTTACCGGTAGGCATGAGATATTGTTTTCTTATACTTAGGTTTTCCTATAGGTTTGAGTTTCAATTCACCAATGAACAAAAGAATAATATCCAAATGAATATTTCCTGTGGTAGTTTCGAGGCTTATGATATTGATGATTATGAGGAAATAATTGATGATATGTTAGATGAAGGGTCAGATGTAGAAGATCCCATTTTTTAGAAATTTTACCCTAGTTATTATTAATATTGTTTCTTTATTTATTTTGAATTATTATTGTAATAAGTGAAATTTTTTCCAAATGAATAAAGTTGTTATTTTTGAATGACATGTATGAATTTTTTTTTTATGTTTTTAATTTATTTTATTAAATCATAATTATCATAGAATAAATTCAATAAATAATGACTGAGTTTGATGAGGGTGGATACAAATCAATGAAATGGGTTCTGTATTGACAGTTTAGGGGGCCATATAGTAGTGGGAATGACTTTATTGATCTCAACCCTCCCTCAATATGGTTAACTTTGGAACAACGACAAGTTTTGAGCCTGAGAATTAAGTGATATAGGGTGGTTAGAAACAGACTTAGAAAATAATAAAGATGACTTAATAGTCTATGCATAGAAACACACCTTAATTTATAAATCTGACTTACATAATTTTTCCATAAGAAATCATAACTGATAGTTCCGAGTTATGTTTGCTTAGACTAAGTTTTTTCCTTAGAAACTATTAGGGTAAGTTCTAACGTGTTTTCTCAAATGTTAGAACTTTGCTGAAGATGTCACTACGAAGGTCTGCATGCACGAACGACAATGACCCCAGCACCGCCAACGAGACTCACGAGGTCCCTTCAGTCTAAAGAAGGGGGAAACGCACTACCATTGTCGCTGCTAATAGAAATGCACCACCTCCGGTTGACAACAACGCTGAGATTATTTGGTTACGATAATAAGTAGAAGAATTACTATAGCAACAATGACAACCACAACTGCAACCTCAGCAACAACCTCAGCCTCAGCCAGCGGCTCAAGCACCCCAGCAGGAGCACAATGTAGGATATCTATATGGGGGATGGCCAATGGAAAATTATGCGCCTTATTCAGTTCAGTACATAGAGCCAATCTACGAGCATTTCTGTAAGCAGCACGCTCCAAATTTTGAAGGGACAACTGACCCCTTTGAAGCTGATGAGTGGTTCAGGAATGTAGAGCCGATTCTGGCACACATGAACCTCAGCAACGCAGATCACATATCTTGGGTTTCTTCTCTAGTGAAAAAGGATGACAGAATCTGGTGGGATTTGGTACAGTAGACTCATGATATCACTACCATGACTTGGGCCAGATTTGTGGAGCTGTTTAACAAAAAGTACTACAACTCGGCAGTCATCGCTACAAGGGTGGAAGAGTTTTCTAGTTTGAAACAGGGAAATTTGACGGTTGTTGAGTATGCTCGACAATTTGATCGACTTGCAAAGTCCGCACCAGAGTTGGTCCCGAATGACTACTTGAGGGTTACCAAGTTCACCAAGGGACTTCGACCCAAGATCGAATTACGGGTCAAGCTAGGAAACCTTGAAACCACTTCTTATGCCAATGTTCTAGAAATTTCTATAGAGGTGGAAAGGTTCCAAGAAAATTTTAGCAAGGAGGAGGCAAGCAAGTCTGAACCCAAGTAGCAGAATCAAATTTAGAATGGTCGAAACCATAATAACCAACATAACAATAATGGGAAGAAAAGAAAGCATCTCGATAATAAGTAGATTGAAACTAACAAAACAGCATGGACTAGTAATGGTAATAACAAGCCAGGTTACGTGGAATACCCTTAGTGCTCTAAGTGCCAGAAAAGACATATTGGGGAGTGTCGTGCAAATAGCAAGGGTTTTTACAATTGTGGCTTGGAAGGTCATCTAAAAAGAGATTGTCCACAACTCAAACCAGAAGAAAAGAAGGACAACAAGATAGTTCTAGTCAGAGTCTTCGCCTTGACCCAGGGAGAAGTCGAAACTAGTAACAAGGTGGTCACAGGTCAGCTTCCTATCCTCGATAATATATGTTCAGTATTGTTTTATTCAGAAGCAACACCCTCTTATATCTCATTAGGAATGATAGAGAAATTAGACAAACCTTGTGAAAGATTTAGAAATAGGTTTGTTACGGAACTGCCTTTGGGCGAAATTTTTCTATCATCACAAATAGTACGAGGAGTACCGATCAAAGTCGAGGGCAGAGAGCTAGAAGGATACCTGATAAAGCTAGAGATCATGAAGTTCAACGTAATACTAGGCATGGACTGGCTAGCAAGACATGGCGCAACCATCGACTGTCGATGCAATCAAATGACATTCGAAACCATTGAGGGTCAAAAACTATGTTTTATGGGAAAATTTTCAGGATTACAGACACCGCTTATCTCATCTCTCAAAGCTTAGAGGATGATAGAGAAAGGATGTCACACATTCTTAGCAAGCGTCACGGATGTGGCAGAAGAAACACCATTTAAGGTTGGAGACGTCCGCATTATAAAGGAATTTCCAGAAATAATTCCTGATGACTTACCAGGGTTACCCCCTACTTGGGCAATTGACTTCACAATCGAACTAGTATCGGGAACCGAGCCTATCTCAAAGGTACCATACTCAATGGCACATACCAAACTCAAGGAGTTGAAAACGCAGCTACAAGAGATCTTAGACTTGGGATTCATCAGACTGAGCCATTCACCATGGGGGGCACTGGTTCTATTTATGAAGAAGAAGGATGGAAGTATGTGGATGTGTATCGATTATCGCGAGCTGAACAAGGTGACAATTAAGAACAAGTACATGCTACCCCGGATTGGCAACTTATTTGATCAACTTCGAGGAGCGGCTATATTTTCAAAGATTGATCTACGGTCCGATTATCACCAGCACAAGGTAAGGGAAGAGGATATACCAAAGACAACTTTTAGGACTCGATATGAACATTACGAGTTTCTAGTTATGTCTTTTGGTCTTACCAACACTCCAGCCACATTTATGGACTTAATGAATCAGGTCTTCAAGGATTACTTTGAAAAATTCATCATGGTATTCATTGAAGATATATTGGTGTACTCCAAGGATGAAGTCAAGCGTGAGGAATAATTAAGACTGACCATGCTGCGACTAAAAGAGCATCAACTTTACGCCAAGTTTAAGAAATGTGAATTTTGGCTATCACAAGTAGCGTTCCTTGCGCACATAGTATCCAATGATGGAGTTATAGCAGACCCAACTAAAGTAGAGGTCGTGAAGGATTGGCCAAGACCTAAGAATGCGTCAGAAGTTAGAATTTTTCTCGAGCTAGCAGGCTATTACCAGAGATTTGTAGAAGACTTTTCTAAGAGAGCCACTCAACTTACCAACCTGACCCAGAAACAGAAAAAGTTCAACTGGACGAATAAATGTCAAGAAAGCTTCTAGTTGCTCAAAGATAAATTGTGTTCAGCACCATTACTTTGTGTACCAACACCCAACGACAAGTTTGTAGTATACTGTGATGCGTCCAAGCAAGGTTTAGGTTGTGTCCTGATGTAAAATGACAAGGTGATAACCTACACCTCAAGACAGTTGAAGGAATATGAGCAACACTATCCAACACACGATATAGAGTTGGCGGCGGTGGTATTCGCACTGAAAATCTGGCGCCACTATCTTTATGGAGAATGATGTGAGATTTATACGGACCACAATAGCTTAAAATATTTCTTCATGCAAAAGAAGCTCAACATGAGACAGCGCAGGCGGTTGGAAATAGTAAAAGACTATGATTGCGAAATCCTATACCACCCAGGAAAGAAAAATGTAGTTGCAGATGCATTAAGCTGGAAGAGTTACAGAAATCTGGCAGCATTATCCGAAATTTAAAAGTTGCTTCAACAATAACTGATTAATGCTGGGATAGAAATAGTCATTGGTCAACTGGCTAACTTGTCCATCCAGTCGAGTTTACTAGATGATATACGGATCAGGCAAGGGCATAATGACACACTATTAGCGCATATAGCTGCAGTCAAATAAGGCAAGACTACAGAGTTCTCTACATCAGAACATGGGATCTTGAAATATAAGGGCTAGGTATGCAGGCCGAATGACCATGGGATTAAGATGAAGATATTGGAGGAGGCACACACTACCCCATACTCTGTTCACCAGGGGTCTACCAGGATGACTCACGACCTTAAGGCAGTATATTGGTGGCCGGGAATGAAGAAAGACGTAGCAGAGTATGTGTCCAAATGCTTAATATTCCAGCAAGTAAAGGCAGAATATCAGCGACTCGCAAGCTTATTACAACCTCTTAGTATACCGAAATGGAAGTGGGAAGACATAGCCATGGACTTCGTGATAGGATTACCATGAACAAATAAGCAACACGACTCGGCTTGGGTTGTGGTAGACAGACTCACAAAGTTAGCTCACTTCCTTCGTGTCAAGACTATGTACACTGCGGATGAGTACGCAGACATTTATGTTCGAGAAATTGTAGGACTGGATGGAATCCCAAGACCATAGTATCTGACAAAGGTTCGGTGTCCACATCGAGATTTCAGGGAAGCTTGCAGCAAGCCATGGGTACCAAGCTAAGTCTCAGTAAGACATTTCATCCTTAGACAGATGGACAGTTGAGAGTACCATACAAATTTTAGAAAATATGGTTCATGCTTGCATACTAGACTTCAGAGGTTCGTGGAGTAAGTATTTTCCACTCATAGAGCTCTCCTACAATAATAGCTACCATGCAACTATCAGTATGGCACCCTATAAGCTACTTTATTTTGGAAGGAAATGTCGATCACCTTTATATTGGGACGAGGTAGGAGAAAGACAACTTCTTGGACCCGAGGCTTTTAGAGAGGCTCAAGACGTAGTGGAATGGATTAGAAAGTGTATGCTTGCTGCTTAGAGTCGACAAAAGAGTTATGTGGATGCCAAGTGACGAGATGTGGAATTCAAGGTGAGAGATCAAATCTTCTTAAGAATATCTCCTACGAAAGGAGTGAAGCGGTTTGGGAAGAAAGGAAAACTTAGTCCCCGATTTATAGGTCCTTTTGAGATATTGGACAAGGTGGGACTAGTAAAGTATAGATTAGCCCTATCGCCAGCTCTAGCAGACAACCACAATGTGTTTCACATCTCGATGCTGCATAGATATGTGTCAGACCCATCCCACGTTCTAAAGTATGATACGTTAGCACTTCAGAAAGACCTAAGTTATGAGGAACGACAGGTTTGCATCCTGGAGAAGGGGATAAAGGAATTACAATCTAAGAGTATTACAATAGTCAAGGTCTTATGGAGTAATAGTGTAGAATGGGAGGCAACGTGGGAATTGGAGGAAGACATCCGAGCACGGTATCCAAAATTGTTCGGTAAGTAAATTTTGGGGACGAAATTCTTTTAAGTAGGGGAGAATTGTAGCATCTCAGAATTTTTGCTTAGTTAGATAGTAGTAGCTTGTGTTGTAGTATATTTTTTTTTAGTTTTCATGGTTATTGGTTCAAGCCAGGATTTATTTAGAAACTCATATAGATAGTTATGGATTTTGTAAGTTTAACCTATAGTTTAGAAATATTAATTTTATCATCAGGTTTGATTAATATAGCTGGTCCTAGAAATGTTATTTGTTATAACATAAGGTTTAGATAGAATAATTAAGGATGTAACATTTGTCACATGTATGTTTATTAAGGATTTAAGGATTTTAGATGAATAAATTAATCAAGGATAAACCTAGGAAGTATAGAATCTTCCCTTAGATGTTAGGATCTTGTATTACTCAGTTAAGGTGGTTTTAAACAACTTCAAGTGTGCTAAAAGTGTGCAAAAACGTGTTTAATATATCAGCGTAAGCCGATATATCGCAGCTATAGGGGCTGATATATCACTTATGATGATACAGAAAACACATCGACTTCGCATGAACGAAACCAAGAAGCCTCAGGAATATGGGGGAGGCGATATATCGCCTATAGGGGGTGATATTTCGGCTCCACCTGCATATTTTGAAATTCCATGGAATCCGAGCTAGAAACAACCTTCAACAACTTGGACTTGCTCTTGAATGATTTTGATTGAGTTATGGACATCTGTTGGACAGAAAATTTCATTTTTTATTCATTTTAAAGGGAGTTAGTTTCACTCCTTGAACTCTATAAATATGACCTTTCACTCAGCCATTTGCATCATCTTTCAAACACTTCTTAGAGTCTCCAAGCTGCTAAATTCGTTTGTGAGAGAAACATTAGGTTTTTGGGGTTAAAAGCTTTCAAATCTAAGCTTTTCTAAACACTTGGGAAGTAAGCTAGAGTGTGATTTCACTATTGAGAAGTAGATCTAAGTTCTAAGCTATCTAAGGTACTCTTTATCCTCAGGTTTAGTTCATTGCTATTCCTCTTATTCCTTTCTTTCTCTTTAATTCCTAACTTGTTATAATGGCTTTTGGTTAGGTGTTTCATTTTCCTTGAAACTTAAGGTTTTCGGTAAGTTTTTATCTTGATTCTTTAGATCTTCTTTTCATCTTATTTTCTTTAAGAAATTTATGGTCGTACTATTTGGTTTTAGGAGTTTCCAATCCCGCACTTGTCTCCAATACCCTAGTTTTGGTAAGGAAAAATAAGTTAGATTTTATGTGCTATGATTATGTATGTATGCATGTCTGTATGTATGTATGTATGTATGTATGTATGTATGTATGTATGTTGTTTTTATGTTTGTAGTCGCTTGGGAAATATGGTTGCTTAGATAGAAAATAAGAAAATCTCGAGATTTTTATCATTATCGTAGACTATAGTTGTGTTTAAACCTACCTCTAAATAGTAGCAAGAAGATCTAGATGGTTTCTATCACATACTACGGTAATGAGTTAATGACCATTAATTTGTAGTCTTATATTTTATGCTTTATGTTTTTACGTCTTATGTTTTATGTTATGCTTTAGTAGTTTTTCCTTACTGGGCATTAGGCTCATTCATTTTTATTTAGATGGTGCAGTAAATGAACATGGAAGGTTGGACAGATCCTAGGTGGCCTTGGCATGTGTATTGGGAGAGGACTAGTGAAATGGATCGATGGAATCGATTGAGGATGACATTGATATTTGAGTCTTTTATTTATGTATATATGATTTCCGCATTTAGTATTTGAATAATTAATTAAAGGTTTTGTTTTTCCTTATGATTTTATGTAATAACAATGGGATCCCGTATTTTGGATTTTCTATAATAAAGTTATACTATTTTATGTATATATCCAAAAGATAGTAGTATGTCTTAGTAGTTTTTATTTGTCCAAGGTCTTTAAGTTTGTTGGGTCTTTACATGTTATCATAAATATGATTATTTTCATATGTATGTGTTCTTACTATCTCACATATTTAATGTTGATTTCACTATAGTTGCATATATCCTGAAGATTATGCAAATTAAAAGTGATATCATTATAATTATGTATTAAGATATAAATATATATATATATATATTTGTGTATTCTTTGACGATATTGAAAAAGAAATATAATTGCTAAAGATTTGTGATATTTTAGCAAAATTCCCCAAAATGAATATTTCATATTCGTCAATCATATGAAATTTGTGGACAAAATTAAAGAACATTGAAATGTAGTATGATTGATGCAATTGGAGACTGATTTTTGAAGTCCTAAAAGTTTTTTTTTAGAAAATTTAATCAAAACATCAATGTTGACTGTAAGAACTCGTCAACGATTTAAGGTTAGAAAACACAAGTTATATTGTGAAAGATAGCTAAGAATAAGATGAAATGAACTTGGCAGAGAGGAAAATCCAGAACTACAATGGAGCAAAAATCATATATCCCTTAATTGTCTGTCCATACAATGAATTTTCAAACCCCTTATATGTGGGCTCTATTGGCCCCTGATACAAGTAGGTCCCAGGAGACAAGGACATATGCAGGTATATGGTCAAGATAGTGGCTCAGGACATAGTGGTGTCTACCCTGACAATGCCAAAGTAGTGGTGCATGACATCGTACTATCGACTCTGGTATATGGTCGAGGGTGCTCAGGTAGTGCCTCCACTCTCCGTACAAGTTCGTACCGCCGCTACTCGTTAGACACGGATGGCAGGGCCACGCCTCTGTCCTCTTCATGATCGTGCATCCCATATCAGTACACGTACCTTGTACCCCATCATCCTCATCAATTCATGTTTGGCGCCTAATGATTATTAGACATACGTGTTTGGTGTTTCCAAGTGTCCCTCGTACACATATTGAGGAGGCTCCAAACTTTACATGTCATGAGAAACCAAGGCGCGGGGGTGCCTCGCTGTTGGCACCTACTTCTCGAAGGGAATTAAGGCCTCTTTAGCGAGGCACGGGGTGTTTTTGGCGAGACAAGGTGCACGTGGGAGGCCTAACGAAGGGCTCGCATAACAAGATGCTAGGGATCCTTCGAGGGTCTAACATAGAGAGACGACCCTTGGAGACCCTTGTTTGGATGCAATGGTCTATGTAGGTGGGACACGAGAGACCATGCGAGGCTGCACCCTCGCATAGCGAAGGTACCTCGCATAGTGAGGCTGGTCTAGGTATGGATGTATGCGCCTATGGGCGCGGGACACGTGAGACGTAGCGAAGCTGGCCTGTGGTGACCACACGGAGGCTAGGCGCGATGTTTCGCGTAGACGCAGTGCGCGTGCGGGAGGCCAGCCGAGGACCCTCGCACAGCGAGGGTGGCGCGGGTGCGTGAGGCTAGCCGAGGACCCTCGCACAGCGAGGGTGGTGCGAGCGTGGGAGGCCAGCCGAGGACCCTCGCACAGCAAGGGTGGCGCGCCCGTGGGTGACCAGCCAAGGACCCTCACATTCCTCAGAACTCCATTCCTCAGAACTCCTTTGCTCTCCTTCTACGACTGACTGTCCCTCTCCTTCATCTTCTCCTTCATTTGGTCGATAGGAGAACTCCACTATAAAGTCTGCAAGCACTTGCCCATTAATGGAAGTCCTTGGGGTATAAGTGATGTCAAATTGAGTAAACTCGATCGACCATTTCATCAGTCTCCCCGAGGTTTTAGGTTTATGCAAGACCTGTCTCAAAGGGCTATCAGTGAGTACCTCGATCGCATGGGCATGGAAGTAGGGCCTTAAGTTCCTTGAGGCCACCACTAATGCATACGCTAACTTCTCTATCTCCGGGTATCGTTTCTCCGCATCTGCCAACCGTTTGTTGACGAGTACACGAGTTGCTGATGCTTCTTCTCTCCTCTGACCAGGGCAGTGCTTATGGCATGCTCAGATACTGCCAAGTATAAGTATATCCTTTCGCCCTTTTCAGGCTTTGCCAACAAGGGTGGCTTCCCTAAGTGTTCCTTCAACTTGAAAAAAGCATCCTCACATTCTTCATCCCAAGCAAACTTTTTTCTCCCTTTTAGGATGTTGAAGAAGGGAAGGAACTTGTCCATAGATCTCGAAATGAATCTGTTAAGGGCTGCCACCCGTCCTATTAGACATTGCACCTTCTTCTTGCTCTTGGGTGGGATTATTTCTATTAGGGCCTTTACCTTATTAGGATTAGCCTCGATGCCTCTGAAGTTGACCATGAAACCTAAGAACTTTCCCGAGGATACACCGAAAGTGCACTTGAGTGGATTCAACTTCATTCGGTACCTCATGAGTGTGTCAAACATCTCACCTATGTCTATGTTTAGTTCTGCGGCATTTTTGGTCTTCACCAACATATCGTCAACGTATACCTCCATGTTCCTCCCTATCTGGTTAGCGAACATTTTGTTCACCAATCTTTGATAGGTGGCACCCGCGTTCTTTAATCCGAAAGGCATCACTTTATAGCAGTAGAGTCCCTTGTCTGTTATAAATGACATATGCTCTTTGTCAGCTAGGTTCATAGGTATTTGGTTGTATCCAGAGTAGGCATCCATGAAGCTTTGTAACTCGTGCTCGGCCGTCGCATCCACCAGCTGATCTATCCTTGGAAGCGGAAAACTATCCTTAAGACAAGCCTTATTGAGGTTTGAGAAGTCCATGCATGTCCTCCATTTTCCGTTCGGTTTTGGGACTAGCACCGGGTTCGATACCCATACAGGATATAATGATTCGCGGATGAACCCGTTGGCCTTCAACTTATCAACCTCCTCCTTTAAGGTCGCGTACCTCTCTGGGTCAAGCGCTCGTCTTTTCTGCCTAACGGGACTCGCCTCGGGGGTGATGTTCAAATGGTGGCACATGATAGCTGGATCTATCCCTACCATGTCTTTGTGACTCCAAGCGAATACATCCAGATTGTCCTTCAAAAACCTCACCAACTTCTCCTTCGCGTCGTCCTGAAGGTTTTTTCCCACCTTCAACTTTCACAATGGCTCTTCCATCACCATGATTTCCTTTACCTCCTCCACGGGTTCTACCCCTGGCTCCTCCATGATTCTGGGGTCTAGTTCCTGCGGGTTTGCACCCCCATGTATCACTATTGCCATCAGTTCTTGCGGTTTCACAGACGTGCGACGGAAGGTGTTATAACACTCCCTTGCTTCTTTCTGTTCTCCTTTCATACTAGCTACTCCACCAGGAGTTGGGAACTTGATGGCCAAGTGATATATTTAAGTTATCACTTTCAATTCTCTTAACGATGGTCTCCCTAATACCGCATTGAAAGCTGAAACACAATCTACCACGAATAAGTTGGCCATGACTGTGGTCTGTCTGGGTTGTTATCCCATGGTGAGTGCCAATTCAATCACCCCTAAGGGTTGTATCGAGTCCCCCGTGAATCCATATAAGGAGGATTGGCAGGGTTTCAAGTGTTGGACGCCCAAACCCATCTTCTCCAAGGTAGGGCGATACAAGATATCCACGGAACTTCCGTTGTCTACAAGGACCCGATGCACTCGCATGTTAGCCAACTGAACTGTCAACACCAAAGAATCATTATGGAGAAAGTGCACCCCTCGTGCATCCTCCTTCGTGAATGTGATTGAGTCATTCTCTCCCTTAATGTTTTTTGGGGTTCGTTGTTCCAAACTCATGACACACGGTGGTGGACTCCGTTTGGCTTCTCTAGCGTACCTGTCTCAACCCTTCCTGGACTCTCTCCCAAACCCTAGACCTCCAAAGATCGTCCTCACTTCTCCTTGTATCTCTGGGGCTCTTCCTTGTGCCTGAGGTATCACCGACTCATCCTCCGATTTCTTCTTTTCCCTTCTGACATATCGGCCTAGGTGCCCCCTGCAGATGAGCTCTTCAATTTCTTCCTTCAAATGGGTACACTCTGCCATGGTATGGCCGATGTCCTTGTGATACTGACAGTATTTGCTAGGGTCCCTCTTGGACCGGTCTTTTCTCATCGGTGGGGGCTTCTTGAAGGGAACCCGATCTTCATTTGTGAGGTAGATATGTTCTCTGGAGTCCATCAGGCTCATATAGAAGGTGTAAGTCGTTTGCCTATGGTCGCTTCTGCGTTTGGGCCTTCTCTGTTGATCATCTCTCGACCCTTCATACGCCCTCTTCTTCTTTGCCCCATTCGATCCTTCATTGACTGGGGACTTTACATGGGATTCATTTTTTCCTGCCTTTAAGTTCGCATGGCCATCCTCAACACAAATGTACTTTTGTGCCCTTTCGTAGAAGTCATCTAGGTTAGTGACTTCCCTTTTGAGCATATTATCCCATAACTTGCTTCCTGGACGCACTCCGGCTGTGATGGCCATTTTTAACTCATTGCGGGTCAAGCTCCCTACTTTGGCTGCCTCCATGTTAAACCTATTGATGTAGCTCTTTAGACTCTCATTTTCCCTTTTCTTCACGTTGGCGAGGCTGGTGCCCGACATTGTGTAATCACGCACGACGTGATGCTGTTGGAGAAATTCATCAGAAAACTGCTGCCACGACTTGATTGACCCTGGTCGAAGTCTTTTGAACCATTTGTACGCAGGTCCCTTCAATGTGACAGCAAAGCAATGGCACCTGGCTTTGCTACTAATCTCCCTTAACTTCATTGGGTCGTTAAACGCATCTAGATGGTACTTAGGATTTGTGTTTCCTTCATATGGGGTCATATGAGGCTCCTTGAAGTTGGCTGGGAGTTGGATGGCTTGGATCTCCTTAATGAAGGGCGATTCATGGTCAAACTCATCCTCAATGGCTTGTCCTCCGGATGCGGTGATGATCTTGCTCCGCAGGCCCCTCATTTCTGTGTCTAGGTCTTATCTCCTCTTGTTCAAGGAATCTCTCAACGTGGATGGGTTAGCATCTTCCTTTCCTTTGCCTTCCTGGGGTGCCATAGGAGGTGTAGTCCTTTTATCCACCCTTTTCTTGTTGAGTTCTTCTTGTAGATCTGGGGATGTTTTCCTCGAGGTGACTTCGACGTCGTTACGAGGGCCAATGTTGTTCTTCTACTCTGGCCTCTAGGGCTGCTTCGGTGGTCCGGGACGTTCGTGCTGCTTTGTCTGGGGAGTATTACTGGTGGAGAGTCGAGTCCTTCCATCGTCTACCGGGATGGTGGTTTCTGCCCCCTCTTGACCTCTTTCTTTTCGCTTAGGGAGAGATATGTCTGATTTCCCTTGTAACAGACCATTTAACACCTCTTGCATGTTCTCTAAGGTGGTTTCTAGCCTTTGGTTCTTGCTGTGCAGTTCACGTATCTCCTCTTCGTAGAATTGAGATCTAGAACTCGAGCTCACGGAATGGACCCGAGGATGCTTGTCAGGTCTGCGTGTCGATGGGCCCGAATCTTGCCGGCCGGAGTTTGTCACTTGCGGCGGCCTCAGGGGCGGGAACTCGCCAGCATCTCTTGCTGGGGCAGCTGTTTACCTTGGATGATTCCCATCTGGTGGGGCGGCTGGGGATGAGGCCTCCCTCTCATCTTCGTGAACCTCAGGTTCCTTTGGGGCCTCCACATCTCTAGGTAAAGAAGGTTTCTTCATGGAGGCCTTCAGCTGTTCTCCATCAAGGTGGACCTCCACCTCTTGTGGCTCTCTCAGTCGTTTAGAACGTCTTAGCATTTTTTTCCTGCTAGAATTAATGGAAGAATAGTGGCTTGATGCTTATTCTTCCGACAGACGGTGCCAAACTATTGAGGGTAAGAACTCGTCAACGATATAAGGTTAGAAAACTCAAATTATATTGTGAAAGATAGCTAAGAATAAGATGAAATGAATTTGGAAGAGAGGAAAATCCAGAACTACAATGGAGCAAAAATCATATATCCCTTAATTGTCTGTCCATACAATGAATTTTCAAACCCCTTAACCTAAGGGGTCGAAACCTATTTATAGGAGGGTTCTATTGGCCCCTAATACAAGTAGGTCCCAGGAGACAAGGGCGTATGCAGGTATATGGTCAGGATAGTGGCTCAAGACATAGTGGTGTCTACCCTGACAATGCCAAAGTAGTGGTGCAGGACATCGTACTGTCGACTCTGGTATATGGTCGGGGGTGCTCAGGTAGTGCCTTCACTCTCTGTACAAGTTCGTACCGCCACTACTCAACAAACACAGATGACAGGGCCACGCCTCTGTCCTCTTCATGATCGTACATCCCATATCAGTACACGTACCTTGTACCCAGTTGCCCTCATCAATTCATGTTTGGCACCTAATTATTATTTGACATACCTGTTTGGTGTTTCCAAGTGTTCCTCGTACACATATTGAGGAGGCTCCAAACTTTACATGTCATGAGAAACCAAGGCGCGGGGTTTCCTTGCTGGTGGCACCTACTTCTTTAAGGGAATTAGGGCCTCTTCAGTGAGGCACGGGGTGTTTGTGGCGAGACAAGGTGTACGCGGGAGGCCTAGCGAAGGTCTCCCATAACAAGATGCTAGGGATCCTTTGAGGGTCTGACATAGCGAGACAACCCTTGGAGACCCTCGTTTGGATGCAATGGTCTATGTAGATGGGACACGAGAGACCATGCGAGGCTGGCCTAGGTGTGGACGCATGCGCCTATGGGCGCGGGACACGTGAGACGTAGCGAGGATGCACCCTCGCATAGCAAGGCTGGCCTATGTTGATCACACAGAGGCTAGGCACAATGTTTCGCGTAGATGCGGCATGCGCGCGGGAGGCCAGCCAAGGACCCTCACACAGCGAGGGTGGCGTGCGGGTGGTTGACCAGCCAAGGACCCTCGCATTGCGAGGGTGGTTCTCTTAGCCAAACTCCTCTGATGCCAAGTGACGCCCTCGCCCTTTTGTGTATGTGGAAAGTGGCCAAGTGAGGCTCTCGCCCCTTCGTCCCACTAGCATGTGTCTCATAATCCTTAAGGTGCCTAGTAGTGTAGAGGTTGTTATATTATTTTATAATATAATGTTTTAGATTAAATAAATGTGACAAAGTGTGTCACATATTGTAACACATAATAGAGAGTTACAATATTTAGATATATGAGATATATCTAAATAATGTAACATATTTGGTGTTACAAATTTGTAACCTCCAAATATTACCCTTTATTGTGTAAATTGTTGTTACACAACATTGAGATGAATTTCATGAAGCCATATGTGATATGGCTATTAGAGATATGATTTTAACCCCAATAATGTGTTTTGGGAGTTACAAAATCATTTGGGAGGGTTTGGAACCGTTTGGAAAAACAGCACATTTTTTGTGCTGAATTTGGTCAGTGGCCGCGGCCTGTGGGTCAGAGACCAGTGGCCGCAGCCACTAATATCTCTGGCCGCGGCCACAGGCCAAAACTGACCAAAATTTTCAGTTTTTTCAATCTTTGTTGAACGGCTCAGAAAACCCAAATAACTCCCAAATCTCATTTTTAATTCCATATTAATCCAATTAAACATTGGTAACAGCCATGGGAGTTGGTGGAATTTGAAATTCAAAGGGTGTCTCTAAACTCTATAAATAGGAGCCTATAGCTCACTTGTAAGATACAACATTTCTATCCATTAGAGCACTTGGCTAGAAACACCTTGAGGCTTGATAATTCCATAATGCTTTTCCAATATCTGAGAGAGATCCCTTAGTGCTTGAGTTAGGGGGAAATAAGCTTTTGGACAAAGGTTTTAAACCTTGTTCAAGTTGGTGATCCCCAACCCTCTTCACTTAGGTTGTGTAAGTGAGAGTTTACTTGTGTTTCTATTCTTCTTTTTATTCTATTGTTTTTATTCTTATTCTCTTGTTCTATTTACTTGTATATTTTGTTTAAGAGTTGTAATCTTTTCTTTTGGTCCAAACACTTTATTTTACTTGTAATCTTTTGCTTAGAGTTGTATTCTCACTATTCTCTTCTTCTTCTTCATCATCTTCTTCATTTCCTTTGGTTATTTGTAATTTTCAGTTATAGAGTTGTAATCTTATTCAATCAATCATTATTTATTTGTAATATATTACATAGAGTTGTAATATTATCAATTTCCATTGAGGCAATTTATATTTTCCTAACAGAGGTTCTCCTAAACGGAATTCACAAGGGAAGAATTCCCACATTCAGAATCAAAATATGAAATGATGAGAATATAATTGAAGAAAAATGCAAATTGATTCAGTTAAAATACATTTGATTATTGAATTGAATATATGTTAATTGTACAATGAAGAAGTTAACATGTATTTCAATTTCATTGTAAATTTAAAATATTTTAATATCATTCCCAAAAGAGAATGATAGAAAATGAACTTTTATTTTAATGAGTATCTATATTCTATATATTAGTCATATTATTATATATGTAATTTTTCTTGCCAGAAGTAAGTAATGTCTTTTTAATATTATTTCCTGAAGTGAATGATACTCAAATATTATTGGTGATAAGAAAAATATTTAGTCACTATCTATGTAAATTATTTATTGCACATTCCTAAAAGTGAATGTCTAAATTACTAGTATTATAGTAAACTTTTTCATTGGTCAAAATGTAATTTGTATTTACATTCCTCAAAGTGTTAGATAGTCAGAAAGATTATTTGAAAATGTTCTTGATGAAACTTTAACACAATTGCTAGCTAAAGCTAAATACATTTTTATGTACCAGTCGTACAACTTCTATCTAATTGTTGATGTGGTAAGAAACGACTTATCATATCTACCAGTCGTACAATTTCTATCTAATTTTGAATGTGACAAAAAATGACTTATCATATGTACCAGTCCTACATTTAAATGTATATAATATATTAAGTCATAAGAATGAGGAATGATTTTGACCACTTGTTGGAAAAAAAAAAAGAAAAAAATGAGTGACATATTCATATTATGATTATATCTATTTGGCTATAACATATATGATTATTATCATTGTGTATTAAATTGAATGAATGATGAAGTTGTTTATATTTTAAAAAAGTTTGTACTTTTAAGCACACAAACCTTTGAATAGAGAAAACAGTGAAATATTATGTTGCTAAACATAATATTACAAAAAAATGAATAGAGACTCTTGTAGAGTCAATACTTTTCTATGTTTTGAAGAATATTGAAATTGTTTCATTTTGTAGTATAAAAAATGAACTTATAGCGGTTATGTATATGCTAATTTTTTTAGTGAAATACAAAGTATAGTGAACCTGAAGTTCATTAATTGAATTGTTTTGAATGATCAATCATATGCAATAATTGTTTTTTAAATTTTCATGAAGAACCAAAAGATTCTTTTTATTACCAATTCATTTATGGTTCTCAAGGAAATATGTACATATATTTTGCATATGGGAAGTGAAAATAAATTTGAATATCTTGCAATTTTAAAAAGAAAAATATGTATATTGCAAATAGTTTTAAAATATTTTGTTAATTTTTTTTTAACTTATGCAATTTTATTGTTAAATTTCTTACTACACACATATAATTTGTATAAGTGCAACTCATTAGAATGTTAGTGCATTCATTTCTCAAACTTTTCATAATTGTTTATAAGTTGAAATTATATTTATTCTTAAAATTACTTTTCCGATATAAATTATTTTACTATATTGTTATTTGTTTTGTCCAAGATGTATGAGAAAAAAATTTATATTATTTCGATAACGAGTGTTTAATTATATTCTCTTTGCACTCTTGAATCATTGTTGGATTTTTATTGCATAATTTCTTATCGATGTGATAAGATCTTATGATCATGAACTTACAAGAATTATAAACTTGTATAGTTTCAATTATACATATATATGACTCATTCCTAAAAATGAAATAAGTTCATAACTTTGATCTATTGAACCTGAAGTTCACTGACCCAATAATATATATGAGTTTGATAAAATATTGATTTATTGTGATATATTGAAATCCCTACACGTTGTATTAATTTTTAAAAATATTCTCTCAATCGAGAGAAATGTAGTTGATCGATTAATATTTTGAAAAATGATCCTATCACAAAATAAGAACTAGAAATTCAAAATGATAAAATCATACATATATGTATGCCAACTGCAAATCAATATTATTATTATTGAGTCAAAGAGAGTTCAATAACGTTTGAAGCGTAAGTGAACAAAGCAGAATTATGAAAACAAATGTTCATTTCATCCATTCTGAAGATGTTGTAAGCAATAGGTACTCATAAAGATACCCTAATATTATAAAGTATTGATGATTTAAATATTAAATAAAAATATTGCTCCAGAAGAGACTGCCTAAAGAAGTCATAGACATAACAAATTTGATTATAATTGAAGCTCTTGAAGTGGTTATATAGGTACCTATAAATAATATACTTGTTTGACAAGTATGTTGAAAATAAAGATATTTCTATAAGTTATATCAACACGAGAGGAAATTATCATATTATGAATTATTTTCGACAATACTAAATGTTTGCATATATGCAATAAAATAATATGATACAACAAAGATCATGATATTAAATTTGCCGAGAATTATCGACGTGCATATAATTTTGGCCAAAATCATATGACGCAATCCAGGAAATATATAATTTACCCACATAAAGTGAAGTAAAGCTTGTAGGAGTACAAATATATATATATATATTTACAAGAAGATGTAATGCAAATGAGAAACTTGTATATTTGTACAAAAAAAAAAGAATTAGTGTACACAAATTTTCGTAGACAAGAGATTGATAAAAATAAAGGCATATACTTATTGTTAGAGAAAATATAATTAAGATTTTTTTTATAGCCTGGAGTATATATGTTTTATAAGAATTGATATGCATTACATAAACGTTGCAACAAAAATTATTTATTTGGAGCTCCTAGTAATATGAGAATTTGAAATATGCCTTACCGAAAAAATTCAAGAAGAATTTAACATGTCTTAAGATATATAAATTCAAAGTCGCACACATTATATAACAAATATCTTTGTATGGATTAAAGACATGCAGGAGAATAATTATTTGTAATTACAAGTAAGATTGTCTATGCAATATGAATTTATAATTTTTACATTGTAAAAGGCTCCTGAGGAGCTTATAATTATTGAATAACAAACTATTAGATTGAGGATTATCAAATATATTGTTTGTTCATAAATTAGTTTATGAGCAGCGAAGTCCTGAAGTACTTCATATGCATAAAGAATCATATTGTATATGATCACTTGATGTAGAAATTAAAGAGCATGGAGAAAGAATACAACATATATATGGTCTCAAAGTACCATCTTTATTGTAAATGAAATTTGATATTATCGAAGATATTCATTCATGTGTTCATATTTAAATTTCAAATTTTGGGTTGAACACAATCCACAAATATGATACATATTTATAACATTCTTGATATGATATGATAGTAAACAATGTTATATATACATGAATGATCTAATATGTTGGATAAATATTCATGTTCCATTCCACATACATAATCTAGAAAAGTTATAGTAAATATGTGGTCATAGATAATTTATGGTTATATTGAAAAGTGGTGATTTATGATTATAATAAAAATCGTATGAGATATCTGATCACTAAAGATACCATGGATATATGTGTAAGATACCATGGATATATATGTGTGTGTGTGTGTGTGTGTGTGTGTGTGTGTGTGTGTGTTGCACTCTTTTTCCCTTAGTTTAGGTTTTGTCCCTCTGAGTTTTCCTGACAAGGTTTTAATGAGGCAACCTTAAATCATGCTGAGATACCTGCAATCCATGAAGTAAGTGGAGACTATGTAAACTGAGATCAACAACACAACATATTCGATGAACATGTGGACTATCACCCGACAAAGAAGTACCAACAATTCTCTATAAAGATAATGATGCATGCAATGCTCAGTTCAAATGAGATACATTAAAGAATATAGAACTAAACACATTTCACCGAAATACTTCTTCATACATGGTTTTCAAAAGAGTGATGATATTAATTGTAACATCCCAAATTTGGTAATGAGGCTTAGCGTGTTGATTAGTGTGACAGGAGGGCATAATTTGATTTTTATGTGTTAATATGATTTAATTGTGATTATATATGTGATTATGTGAATTTTATGAGTTATATTATGATATGACTGGTTATGCATGTTTAAGCATATTAAATATGCTTGTGGGCCCATTTATGTTAAAAAAAGCATTTTAGTAATTTTGACCAACTGATGGTATATCTGTAATTATATATGATTTATGAGTGGGACCACATTATTTTGTGGATATATTTGAGATATTCGGCATTAGGTGATTCTAGTGAGCAATTTAATGGAAAAGTCACAACGGGAATAAATACCCGGCTCGGGTGAGCCAATGGGTATTTTGGTAATTTGGGGAGTTACTGGAACACATTGGAGTATGAGTCGTACTTCGAGAAAATAGTTGTATTGCGTGATTAGAGGAAATTAATTGGGCATTTTAAGTGAAATTTGAGGTTTAGCGGGATTGTGGTGTCAAATGACTAAATTGGCCTTGGGGGCTAGTTGTGAGGATTGATTAAGGCAAGGGAAAATGAGTCTTTTGCCCTTTATTGCAGCTGAGTCTTAAGCCTTCTACACCCTTCACATTCTCAGTATACACTCTGTAATGTCCCAAAATTCCTAATAAGGCTTAGTGCCTTGATTAGAGGCCTGGGAGGATAATAATGGAATATTATGTGGATTAATTGGATATTGATGAGATTATGCGAATGGCATGTGTTATATTATTATATAGCTGATTATGCATGTTTAGGTATACTAAATGTACAAAACATGCCCGTTTTTATTTAAAAGGGCATATTTGTATTTTTGACTTGTTGATGGTCTAATTGTAATTAAATGATAATTTGGAGTGAGAAAACATTATTATGTGGATATAATTGAGATATTCAGCAGGAGTCGGTTTTTTCGAGTAAGATATTTATTTAGTCACAACGGGAAAATTATACCCGGCTTGAGGTGAGCCAAGGGGTAGTTTGGTAATTCGGTGGGTTACCGGGACTCACTAGAGTATGAGTCATATTTTGGGAGAGTTAGTAATATTTCGAGTTTAGTGAAATTAACTAGGAATTTCAAGTATTATGTGAGATAAAGCGTAATTGACATTTTCGCCCTCGAGGGGAGTTGAGAGGAGAGAGTTGCCTTGAGGGCACCTTGGTCTTTTTGGACCCTTAGGCTATTTTTGCAGCTGAGTTTATCAACTCAGGGGATAAGAAAAACATAGTAAAACAGGGCACTCACTCTCTCTCTCTCTCTCTCTCTCTCAAAGTGATTCATAATTTCTTAGAAAACACTTGATATTTGAGGTTTGAGGCAAGCTTTTGGGGAATTGAAACCTTATAAGCTTAAGGAAATTAGCTGGGTGAAACTTAGTCAGAGGTAACTAAGTTATTTGAGTTTTAGTTTTGGTTTTGTTTAGAGTTTTAAAGTTTGTTGAATTTTGGATGTTTACTTTAGTTTTAGAGTTGTTTGCTGTGTTTCTGAATTGCTAGAACCATTATTATGGTTGAAACAGGTGAAAACCATGTTTTGGGATGGTTTTCAAAGGATTGGCGATTCATAAAATCGCTGGTTTTCTGAGTTCGCTGTGTTGCGCTGAGACCCTATTCTTGGGCATCGCGGCCCTTGCGAACTGAGAGGGACAAGTAGGTTCCTCGAACCGCCTTGGCCCTGCGAAGCTAGGTGGGTTGCGCCGCAGTGCATGCCCTGTGGTTTTGGGCTCGGGGACTCACTGACTTATTGCGCTGCAACCCTAACTGGGGGGCGACACAACTGTAATAGGTGAAATGAGAAAGAATGGGTTTTGGGAGTTGGGAACCCATACCTAAGGGCTCTGGAAAGATTCTTCTACCCGGGTTAGTAGAATGCAAGGTCCTGGAGGCTAGGACTTGGTCCAGAAGCCTTTATTAGTTCATTTCTTGAAAGTTATTCATTGTTATGGTTGTGACTATGGTGAACCGTTAGGCTCGAGAGGAAAGGACCATACTCGAGGGTCGTCAATCATTATTTACTTAGGACTTGAGGTAAGAAAATTGCAGCTGGTCTGTGTTTAGGACTTGGCCCGATTATAGTACAGGATTATTACTATGCTAAGAATGTTTTATTAAACATGTTAAAGGAGTTGTGCTTACATGTGTTATGTAATAACTGCTTGTCTATATATCCCATCAGGAAGCCCAGCTTATAAGCTAAGCATTCATATGTGTTATCTGATGAAGAGCTTGGCTTAATAGTCAAGGACAAATCGGTTTTAAAGACTTGACTTACAAGTCAAAGGTTAAAGACTCGATTTATCAGTCAAAGGTTAAAGACTCGACTTATCAGTCGAAGGTTAAGGACTTGACTTATCAGTCGAAGGTTAAAAGACTCAACTTATCAGTAAAAGGTTTGAGGACTCAACTTATCAGTCGAAGGTTAAAAGACTTGACATATAAGTCAAAGATTAAAAGACTCGACTTATCAATCGAAGGTTAAGAGAATCGACTTATAAGTCAAGGGTTTAAAGGCTCGGCTTAGGAGTCGAGGGTGGCAATAGCATGCTAAATGATGGCCAATAGGGTTAAGCCAACTCGGAAGAAGGATATATGCTTGAGGGCCCCTAGGGTCGCCTGGAATGTTAAGCATTAGTCATGCTTGGGTAGCTATAAGGCTGGTTATATGAGAAATCGGGCAATAGGCCCTAGTGTGACTCTATAGTCACTTATCTTGATTGATTGCATGCATGAGTAGGGTTATTACTGCTAGGCATGCTAATTATGAATCTATGATGTGATAATGTACTGCTTATAAGCATGATTATGCTTTCTTTCTAAGCATCGACTCATGGGTGCTAAATGGTGCAGGTAAAGGAAAGGAAAAGCTGAACCAACAATGAGTTGGAGAGCTTCAGGGGCAGAGTGTACATATGTGGCCTACTTGCCCACCACGGTCGAGGCCATAAGTTGGAACTAGGGTTGGACCCTAATTTTTCCTCCTAGGCTGGCTTTTGTATACATTTTTGGGTTTGTAACTGTTTTAAACTATGTTGGGATCCCCGTATTGCAGTCAGAATCTTTTAATAAAATGGTTGAGTTTTGACCAAAATTTTTAGTACCTAAACATGTTGTTAGTTTTAATTACATGGTTTAAGTCCAAATGACTCGTTTAGCGAGTTAAGCACTATTTAAATTACATAGTGTAATGGTCCTTGGGTATTACAACCTTTGGGTATCCCTGAGTGTAGTAGGGCTACCTAGGACAGTGGGTCAGTATGACTTAGTATGGGTGATTGTGGACCAGTATACCAAATCAGCTCATTTCTTGCCAATGAGGACAAACTTTATAGAAGACTAGTGCGCCTTCATTGGACTCCTAGGTCCATTGTGTCAGATCAGGACCCCATTTTTACTTCCAAGTTTTGGGGGAGTATGTAGAAGGCTATGGGTACGCAATAGAATTTCAGTATCGCCTATCATCCTCAAATAGATGGACAATCTGAAAGGACAATACCTATAATAATGGACATGTTGTGAGCATGTATATTGGAGTTTTAAGGATCCTGGATTAAATATTTACCATTGATTGAGCTTTCCTACAACAACAGCTATCAATCGACTATTGGAGTGATTCTTTATGAGATGTTGTATGGTAGGAAATGCAGATCACCCACCTATTGGAATGAAATGGGTGAGAGGAATTATCTAGGTCGTGAAGCAGCTCAGAGGACCAATGAGGCTATTGAGAAGATTAGAGCTCAGATGCTCACTTCTCATTGTAGATAGAAGAGCTACACTGATCCCAAGCATAGAGATATAGAGTTCTAGGCTGGGGACTATGTTTTCCTCCATGTTCCACCATTGAGAAGGGTTAAACGGTTTGGAAAGAAGGGAAAGCTGAGCCCTAGGTTCGTGGGACCTTTTCAAGATCTTGGAAATAATTGTTCAGGTGGCCTAAAGGTTTGCTTTACCCCCATCGCTATCAAGTGTTCATAATGTATTCCATATTTCGATGCTTCAGAATTATGTGTCAGATGTAACTCATGTATTGAGTTATGAAGATCTGGAGCTACATATAGATTTGTCCTATGAGGAATGACTAGTTCATCTCCTGGATAGAAAGGAAAAAGTATTGAGGAACAAAACCATACATTTGGTAAAGTGTTATCCAGATTTCCGGATAGCGTTTAGATTGATGTCCTCGGGGAAGCAGAATTATCGATGTCTTTCACGGTAGGTGACCAGAGCTCGCGGATGGACAGAAAGGCTTCGCCTCTCCTGTTTAGTGTCCGGATTACTCTTCCAAGCAAACACGACACGGAAACCCGTCAACCCTCTCGGACTCCCGAAGGGGTATCCTTCGGGGAAGCTCCTTCCAGGAGAAGCTCTTCGAGTGTTCTTCGCGGAAACGGTTCCGTGCCTCGCACGGAACAACACCAAGCGGTCGGGTCATGGAGGAGGCATATTTGGAATGATATCCACCTGACACAGGATCCCGCCTGACACGCCCGACAGGTCAAAGCCGCACACATCCCAGCACGCCTAAGGGTACCTTTTCGCCTACTGTTCCGCTGACAACTTGGAAAAGACGGCTGACTTTGTGTGTTCCCCATACTTTCATGTAAATATACCCACATAGAGTTTTGTAGCCATGCTACTACAGTAATTGTATTCCCTATTTATGGCTGGAGTAATTAAGACTCAGGTACGTAGAGAAAAACCCTAATCCAAAACCCTAGCTATAAAGACCCCTTCATTTTACAAGAAGGGGGACGGCCAACAGATCACATAGCAAAAACTCTACAAAGATCTCTCTAGCTTCATCTTCTTCAAGAGAACCCGAGAGAAACACTGTGAGTGTGTGAAGTTCTTGTACACCAGCCATCTTACTGTAGTCCTTTCCAAGTATAATAACATCGACTCGTGGACTAGGGCTTGTTAACGCCTGAACCACGTAAAAACACTGTTTGTTTAGTTACATTTCAGCACTTCTACAGTTCTTATCTTTTTATTATTCTGTTTGTATTCGTTTCCGAAAAACTCGGTAAACATTTTGGTGCTTTCATTGAGAGCTGTAGGAAGTTGTTAGTCAGCTCTTTTTCTGTGTACGTTTTTTGTATTCACTTCGTGCTAAAGAGATGGTGACTACGAGAAAATCCGCAGTTGACAAAAATGCTAGGGTCAACCCCGATACTGTGATGGAAGATGCGGTGCAAACCGAACCCCTGGACTACCAAGGTGAAGACCCGACATCCCGCCAGGATCGGGTCAGTACCGAAGATACAACATACCTAGAAGACGAAGAAGAAGTATGTCCAAGACGGTTATTACAAGGACGGCTGCTACTATGAGAAGGATCCAGAACTGGTCCAAGTAGCCGAAGAACTGGAGGTCACCAAAGCCAAGCTTGCTGAGCAGGAGCGCCTCTCCGAAAAAATGCAGCGCATGATGGAGCGCCTCCAAAGCAAGTTCGGAGACCTAGGCGACTCAGACGAGGACGCCTCTGTTTTAGGTGGTGCTGATGCCGCTATGCCGGATCCAGCCGCTGCTGGACCATCCAAAGCCGCCCCTAACAAGGGCAAAGAAAAAGTTGGAGAGCCTGTACGCGTTGACGCCCCTGCACCTCCTAAAGGCGTGAATCACCAGGCCGACTGCCCCCCCCCCCCCCCCCGCGCAGAAGGTCTCTGGTGCTCCTAAGCCCAGACGTCCTTCAGCCCCAAGGGGGCACTCCGTGCCTAAAGGGCCCGGTGCTAAGGCACCCAGGCCTAGGGGAAGGAACAACCGCCCCAGTGATTCCGTCAACCAGGACGGTCGGGCTGTGAACTCGCACTCAGAAGACAGTTGGTCCACGGTGGAACTAAGAAGAAGGTTGGAGGCCAAGTATGAAAAGGCCAAAGGAGAAAAGGCCCGGCCTCGCGGAGATGACCTCCGAAATCATATTAACGACAAGCTCCGGGGACGTGACCTCCCGGAGAGTGATACGAAGAGGCTCGAGGAACAGATTGCTGCCTTGACCAAGCTGGTCCGGAAGCAAAGTGGGGCCCTGTCAGACTCTGAGGAGGAAGACCCGAAACCATGTATTCGGAGGATCGCGGAAACGTCCCTCCCGGATAACTTCAAAATGCCTCACATAGAATTATATGATGGGAGGACGGACCCATGTACCCACCTAGCTAAATACAAAAAAATGATGCATGTGGCGCGTGTCAGTGAAGATGCCAAATGCATGTGCTTCTCACTCACCCTTACCAAGTCCGCGGAGGACTGGTGGAAAAGATTAGCTCCCGGATCAATCCACAGTTGGAAGGAGCTACAGTCCGCATTCAGGAGGAAGTTCATTGCTGCCCGCGACCACGACATGGAGGTTGGTTCCTTAACCAACATCAAGCAGCAACCCAATGAGAACCTCAAAGCTTTCATTCAGAGAATGATGGAAGCTGCTGCAAAGACCAAGGTCAGCGATGACATGAAGCTGATCGCCCTTCAATCGGGCCTTACTGTCGGCTCCCTGCTATGGGGGGAAATGCAAAGGAGACGGGCAGAAACGCTGTCCGAATTCATGTCAAAAGCTCAGGGAATCATCAACCTTGAGGATGCCTACCAGCAGGCCTTTGGAGTTCCCCCGGCTCCAACGCCTTCCGTGACTGCGCCGAGCTTTGCTTCGCAAGCTCCCGCACCAGCCCTCGCGCTTCCAGGAGCCCAATTCACTCCAAGTGTGTATGGGCCTTCTGCGTCTGCTCAGACGCCGAGTCAAACCCATTTCTCTGGGTACGGAGCTGTACAAACCGGATGTAGTATCGCTCCTGGCATGCCGCAGCCGCAAGCGGAAGGCCCAGAACGAAATTTGAGCCAATCGCGGAGCAAACGAAGCGGAAGAAACTCCAACCGGGGAGACCATTCAAAGAAACCCCGGAAGGACTATGAGCCCAAGTTCACGGAATATACCAGTTTGATAGACTCGCGAGAGAATGTCTATCGGGCGACCTGTAATATGGTCAACTACAGGAAGCCCCCGAAAGTGTCTCACGGAGGAAGGCGTCCGCGAGACTCCAATAAGAGGTGTGAGTTCCACGGAGACGTGGGGCACACCACCCGTTGACGGACACGTAGCCACCATTTCCGGAGGACCGCACCTTGCCGGAAGCACCCGCAACTCCTAGAAGAGGTACTTGAGGGAGTTAGAACACACCGGGGAGATGTGCGCCTTGGTTGAATCACCCGCTCAACGCCCCCGAAGGATGGACCTTCCCATCACCTTCACGGAGGACGATGCTCGACATGTGCACTTCCCCCACAACGATCCCCTCGTGGTGGAAGCCCAAATTGCCAATAAGAAGGTCTCACGGATCTTGGTCGACAACGGAAGCTCCGTAAACATCCTCTTCAAAGCGGCCTTCCATGCGATTGGATTAACCGAGACAGACCTGACCCCATGCCCCATCCAGCTTCAAGGGTTCAATGGGGATGCACTCATGCCATTAGGCAAAATTCAACTTCCAGTCACCCTCAGGGGAGAAAGTGACACTTGTGCCTTCAAGCACAGCACATTCGTGGTGGTCGACTGCCCCACGGCGTATAATGCCATCCTAGGCCGACCGGTCCTAATAGATTGTGGGGCCATAACCTCGATACGCCACTTATGCTTGAAGTTTCCATGCGACGATGGGCGTATCGGCACTCTCCGAGGAGACCAGCGAAGTGCACGAAGCTGTTATAACGTCTCCGTCCGATCCGTCTACACGGTCCAGGAGACGGTTGCTGCCATTCCTTTGGCGGAAGAATTACCAGAAACTGGGGGTGCTCAAGAGGCATACTTTGACGAACTCGACCCAAGAGTGGGAATCGAGAAAGCAATAGAGCCGATGGAGGAAGTCGAAGAGGTGATCCTCAACCCGGGAGATCCCACCAAAGTCATTCAGGTGGGGAAAAACCTGCCGTCAGCCATTCGAGATAAGATCGTGGCCACTGTGAAGAATAATCAGGATATCCTGGCATGGTGCCACGCTGATATGACGGGGATTAATCCTAATGTTGCGTGCCACGCACTCAACATAGACCCATCTGCAACTCCAATTCGCCAAAAGAGGAGGCCGTTAGACCCAGTGAGGGCCGAAGCCGCCAAAGCTGAAGTGGACAAGTTGATGTCCATACACTTTCTCCAGGAGTCACACTATCCCGTGTGGTTGGCCAACCCAGTTCTAGTCCCGAAACCCGATGGGTCCTGGAGAATGTGCATTGACTTCACGGACCTAAACAAAGCCTGCCCGAAAGATTGTTTCCCTCTTCCGCGAATCGATCAGATGGTAGACGCTACTTCCGGGTACGAACTCTTATCCTTCATGGATGCGTACTCCGGATACAACCAGATCAAGATGCATGTCGCGGACCAGGAACACACCAGCTTCCTCACGGACAAAGGTGTCTACTGTTACGTGGTCATGCCTTTCGGTTTGAAGAATGCTGGGGCGACGTACCAGCGTCTAGTAAAGAGGATGTTCAAGGACTAACTGGGGAGGAACATGGAGGTGTACGTGGACGACATGTTGGTAAAGTCCAAGACCTCCGGGGACCACAGTGACGACCTTGAGGAAGCTTTCGCCGTGATCCGAAAGTACGGAATGAAACTGAATCCAAAGAAATGTACTTTCGGGGTCTCGTCTGGGAAGTTCCTCGGTTTCATTGTCAGCTCCCGCGGAGTGGAAGCCAACCTTGAGAAAATTAAGGTGTTCATAGATATGCCTTCCCCCCGGAAGCATAAGGATGTCCAGAGTGTTACCGAAAGGATAGCTGCTCTCAGCCGCTTCGTATCCAAGGCCACTGACAAGTGTATCCCCTTCTTCAACGTGTTGCGAGGAAACAAGAAGTTTGAGTGGACCCCCGAATGCGAAGCAGCCTTCCAACACCTCAAAGAACATTTAACCCGAGCTCCCATTCT
Organism: Humulus lupulus; assembly: GCF_963169125.1. Lineage (NCBI taxonomy): Eukaryota > Viridiplantae > Streptophyta > Magnoliopsida > Rosales > Cannabaceae > Humulus > Humulus lupulus. The sequence goes on from NC_084796.1 coordinate 109,216,365, forward strand.
GTCCAAACCTGTCGAAGGAGAGGCATTGTTCTTATACTTAGCTGTGACAGAGCACGCAGTGAGTGCCGCTCTCGTCCGGGAAGATGGCCATATCCAGCTCCCTGTGTATTACGTAAGCAAGAGGTTACTGGACGCCGAGTCCAGGTATTCAATGATCGAAAAACTCTCCCTCTGCTTGATAATTGCTTCGCGGAAGCTAAGGCCATATTTCCAGGCGCACACCATCAAAGTACTCACCAACCACCCTCTCCGACAAGTCTTGCAGAAGCCCGAGTCTTCTGGAAGATTGCTTAAGTGGGCCATGGAACTGAGCCAGTTCGACGTCCACTACCAACCACGTGTTTCCATAAAGGGTCAAGCTCTCGCGGACTTTATTGTGGAATGCTCGGGAATGAACGACCTCCCGGAAGATCCTGTCCCGGAACTTCCCACCTGGAAGGTCTACGTAGACGGAGCCTCGAATGAAAAAGGAGCTGGAGCAGGGGTCATCTTAATATCTCCCCAAGGGCATCAGCTCCAGAGCGCCATCCGTTTCGCGTTCCCAGCATCCAACAACGAGGCAGAACACGAAGCCATGTTAGCTGGATTACGACTGGCCAGAGAAGTCGGGGCCCAAAAAATCGAAGTATACAGCGACTCCCTACTTGTGGTAAACCAAATATCCGGGGAATACCAGACGAAAGGCGAAAAAATGGCTGCCTACGTGTCTCTCTCCCGCGGCCTACTACAGCATTTCAAAGGCTACCAAATCCGCCAGGTCCCCCGGGACCAGAACTCACTCGCGGACACGCTGGCCAAGCTTGCAACGGACCCGGAGATTGAACAGTACGGCCTAGTCCCCATCGGGCACTTAGAAGCCCCCAGTACTGAGACACGAAGGATAAACGCCATCATCGACCATTCCCACTCCTGGATAAGACCCATCCTCATATTTCTCACCACCGGAGAGCTCCCCACTGATAAAGCTGACGCAAGGAAGCTCCAATATCAAGCTCCCCGATACGTGGTTATGGATGGAAAGCTTTACCGCAGGGGGTTGTCCATACCCTTCCTTAGGTGTGTTGCCGGAACCGAAGTCAGCACCATCATCCATGAGGTTCACGGAGGCTTCTGTGGCGATCATACCTCCGGGCTGAGCCTCTCCAAAAAGATCCTTCGACAAGGATACTTCTGGCCCACCATGAAGAAGGATTGTGTGGATTATGTCAGGAAATGTGAGCAGTGCCAGAGGTACGCCAAGGTTCCGCGAGCGCCGCCTACAGAAATTACCTTAATGACCAGCCCCTGGCCGTTTGCCGTTTGGGGCATTGACCTAGTAAGTTCCCTCCCAACTGGAAAGGGTGGAGTGAAGTATGCCATAGTCGCAGTAGACTACTTCACCAAATGGGCTGAAGCTGAACCTATGAACACGGTCACATCTAAAAAAGCACTGGACTTTGTCATCAGGAATATAGTGTGTCGTTTTGGGCTTCCACGAAAAATTGTGTCCGACAACGGAAAGCAATTTGACAGTGAACACTTCACGAACTTCTGTGCTTCGCATGGAATTATCAAAAGCTTTTCCGCAGTCGCCAGACCCCAAGCTAATGGGCAAGTGGAGGCTGTAAAAAAAATATTAAAGACCACGTTGAAGAAAAAACTCCAAGCCTTCAAGGCTCACTGGCCGGAAGAACTTCCGCGAGTACTTTGGGCCTATCGCACAACAGAGAGAACTTCGACGGGGCACACGCCTTATTCCATGACCTTCGGTTGCGAGGCCGTCATCCCAGTAGAAACTATGATCCCCTCTCATAGGCAAGATACCTACGACCCTACCCGGAACCATGCCCTTCTCCAGGAGTCCTTGGACATGATCGAAGAGCTCCGGGAGCAGTCGCAGGTCCAACTAAAAATGTACCAAGGCAAGATAGCCCGACACTTTAACACGAGAGTCAAGAGCCGTACATTCGAAGTTGGGGATCTTGTCCTACGGAGAGTATTTCCTGCTACGCAGGATCCGGGAGTGGGAGTCCTCGGACCCAACTGGGAAGGCCCCTACGAAGTCCAAGAAAAAGTGGGCCACGGGACGTATCACTTAAAGAGACTCGACGGATCTAAAGTCCTGCGCGCCTGGAACGCGGAGCACCTCCGCCGTTACTACCAGTAGGCCCCGGACCATCTAGTCGGAAATCCTTGGTGAAATTAGCAAAAGTGAAAAATGTGGAAATAGTCCTCCCTGTTGTAAAACTCGCGCCTAGCAGGCTAATGTAATGAAACACGGAGAGATTCACTCCGCTTTTACTGCACTTTTCATCCCTATGTTCAAAGCTGCGTTTCAACAAGTGACCACGCGGTCCGGAGACGTCCGGACCCCACGCTCACTTGGGGGGGTATACATGGCTAAGGCATAGCCATACGCCCCTTGAACAAAACGTACACAAAACACCACTATTGTGCTAGCATTGTGTTTGAAATTTTTGAATTGTTTGAAATGTTTAAATTGTTAAGCTTAGGTTTATTTGTTGCCATGAACATGCTTGCATTACGTGTCCTATGTGCATTATGTGCTTATGTGAAAATTGCCATGGAAATGCCTGCCATTATGTATCATGAAAATTATCTCCTGTGTAGCCCAGCGATGGACAGGACTGGGGGTTGAGGCACGTTCATAGAGCTACGCCGAAACACCCCCAACTCCCTGACAAGTCCTTTGCAGAATACTCCGCGATCGCTGTAGAGCTTTGCTTCGCAAGCTCCAGCTCCGGGTCCCGCAAGGCGAAAGATGGCAAGATCCGCGATCGCTGTAGAGCTTTGCTTCGCAAGCTCCAGCTCCGGGTCCCGCAAGGCGAAAGATGGCAAGATCCGCGATCGCTGTAGAGCTTTGCTTCGCAAGCTCCAGCTCCGGGTCCCGCAAGGCGAAAGATGGCAAGATCCGCGATCGCTGTAGAGCTTTGCTTCGCAAGCTCCAGCTCCGGGTCCCGCAAGGCGAAAGATGGCAAGATCCGCGACCGTTGTAAGCCTTGCTTCGCAGGCTCCAGCTCCGGATCTCACAAAATAATGCATGGCGAGCTCCTCGACCATTGCAAGTTTCAGCTCCAGGAGCGGACATGGTCGATCCACCACTCACAGCAGGCCTTTCTTCGCAAAGCCCCTGCTCCGGGATCACACCTGGTGGGCGTGGCGATTTCCCCGACAGCAACGAGCCTTGCCTCACAGGGCTCCATGCCAGGTCCCTGAAGTCAGCCACCATGAGGTTCGCAACAACGGTTAGTTTTGCTTCGCAAAGATCTAACCTTAAGTCTAGCGACGCTCACCAAAAGAACTCCCGTTCCAAACCATGGAACGGCTCACCTTAGCAATCCCAGCGAACAGTATAACTACAAGTCCCGGGATTGGCTATCTGCCTTAGGAAAGCTAAAATACGGTGAAAGGAGCCTGGCCGTTGGAACCAGGAAACCTTCGTAATCTAGAAACTACGTGGGAAAAGACATCAGCCGTTAGAGCTTCAAGTGAGAAGTGCATAGGTTTTGGCCGTTGGAACCAAAACCTCATGCGCCCCTACGACAGTTTCTATCGTATAAAAGTCTACCCTAAGCGCAAAGATAAATAAAGAACTCGGCAGAAAGGAAAGGAGAATGCTATAATTATGGCAAATATGTCCGCAATGAAAAACTCAAAATGAAAAATAATTAAAGATAAAACCCCTTCAAGCATTGGGGGTAGCTGTAGCTTCCACGACCGCGGCTTCGGGGGCATCAGCTTCAACTGAGGCTGGCGGAGTCGGCTCATTGGAAGGCAGAACTTTGTCACGGGAAGGTTCAGAGGTCCCCGCCTCTCCGGGATCTCCCGCCTCAGGGGCTCCAGCACGTTCGTCAATGTTGTAAGTTTGGACGTACGCCTCTGGGCCTTGATCCCACACGAGTAGCTTCTCCCTCATGGCTTCGGCATCATCTCCCAGATAGCCTAGTACCTCCGGGTTCACTTTCCAGAGTTGATGCATGAGGACCACATGCGATATATTAATCGTCCTGTTCAGTATCACCTCAGCATCCTCCTTCTCCTTCAAGCGCTCCGCCTCGGAGGTTGCCAGCTGTGCCTCCGCGACAGTTAGTTGAGCCCTCAATTTTTCCATTTCGGCCTTGGAGGCATCCCTCTCTCCCTTAAGAGAATCAATCTCCTTGCGCTGCTCCTTATTTTGGTTCAGCACGGATTGCTTCTCGGTCACATGCCCCCTGGCAGTGAATTGCAAGGCTCCGATCTCTTTATCCTTCTCGGCGATCCCCAACTCCAGCATAGACACGAGATCCCTGCTCCTCTTGTGAAGTTGCTCCTCCTCGTGCAGCTTATTCTGAAGAGTGGAATATTCCCCTTGCTGCTTAAGGACGAGATCATTTTTCGCTTGCAAGCGGGCTTCCAAAGTATCCTTCTCCACCCTGGCTTGGGACAGCTCTTCCCGGAGCTTGGAGTTTTCGGCCTTCATCTCATCCGACCGCTGTCTGAACTCATTCTCTGCCTTGGCCCGGTACTCTTGGTATTTGGCAAGATATTTCTTGTCCGCCTCTTCCTCAGCCGTGCGCCGGACCTGATCAATCTTCTCCGAAGCCACCAAGGCCTGTTGGGTCAGTTTCTGCTTCTCCGCCTCCAAGGCCTGGCGAGCCAGCTGGCTCTCCTCCAACTGCACCAGAACTGCACCAACTTCCCAGAACGAGCGTTCCGCGATCATAGAGGCCTGCAAGGAAAGACAACAGAATGAGTTAAGCCGGACCAAAAGACAGATGATCCCAAAACACAACAACTGACGGCTTACCCCGGACAATTGCTGCTTCACGGCATGTGTCAGCAACAGCGGATCCTTACTGCTACTGATGGCCCATTTCTCAGAATTGAGCTCGCACAAGCTCAGGGCCACGTCCTCCATCATCTCCGCTCCGAACGGCGCCAATGCACGTCCGAGCCTAGGCACCAGCCTCTTCTCCAAGGCTGGGCCATCCAAAACCGCTCCGGCCGGGTGAAGGGATCTCACCCCCTCGGCCAGCTCAGCTCTCTTCACGGCAGACAAGTTATCTGCCCTTCCCTGAGTAACAGCCTTCTCCGCCTCTAACCGCCTCTTCAAAAAACTATCGGCCCGTCTTACACCCTCCAGGAGGGCAGCGGGGAAACAGGTTGGCTTCCGAGGGAAGTGGAACTTTAGGCCAGGCAGAGGAAGGTTTGTGAGCTGAGAAGGAGACCCCGAAAGGGTGGACCCCTTTTGGGCCGGAGGAGGAGGCAGCCGGGGTATTAAGGCCCCGGTCTGTTGCTTTTGCTGCTGCGGCAGCGGAAGTAATTGCCCTTGTTGCTGCTGCTAGTTTGGATGTTGTTGTTGCTGCCGCTGTGGCGTTGGTGATCGTCTCTGTTGTTCTTGTTGCTGCTGTTGTTGTAGTTGTGGTTGCTGTCGTTGCTGTTGTTGTTGCCTTCGACCAGGAGAAGAGTGTCTAAGGCGTTTCTTGTTAGCACCCTCAGCATCTTCTCCGGGACGCTTGCTCACCCCAGTTGTCTTCATGGGAAACACAAGCCCTTCCCCGTCGCTGCTGCTACTCGAGACCATCATAGTCTCAGAAGGCCCGTCAGCAGGAGATTTCTCTACCTCCGGAGACGCTTGCGCCTCGCCACTTGTCTTCTTGGGGGTGGCAGCTTTACCTCCCCTACCAGCCTTGGTCTTCCGTCCTTTCCCCGTGGACGGGTCTTGGCTGGTGGCAGCCTTCTTAATGAGCAAAGTAACCCTCCCCAACATCTTGGCTTCTGGATACTCTGCAAGAAACATACAAAGCAAGGTTAGCAAACCAACAAGCAATGAGAAAGAAGATAAGCGGAAGACAAGACAATCAACAACATAAAAGCACAAGCAAGCCCGCCAGCAGGGAACAAGAAACAAGAAAAAGAAAAGTTTGAAAGGGACGACCATGCACGAGAAGCGTGGATGGCCTTCCCCGAGCAAAACAAAACACCGCTTCCTGCTCCAGGAAGCTCCCGTACTCCTTGAAGTCCGGGAATGACATGCTGAGGGAAGAAGGGTCAACCATGATGACACCTTCTGGTAGACTACCGTCACTCAGACACCCGAGGAGCTCATCTACCCTATCGCAATATCTGTCAAAGGGTATCCTACGCGGATCTAGCCTAAGGAAGCGGGGATCGAACCCCATCTGAGAGGTCCGGGAAACCTCAGACAGGCTGGGGGTGTGGATCAATCGAAAACTAGTCTTACCTCTCCCGGAGGTGCTAGCCCCCGGAGCCCCTTCGTTAGGGAAGTCGCGGCGTGGCGGGCCTCGATCTCCTCTTCCTCCGGCTGGGGGTCGGGGAACCTCTCCGCCCAACTAGGAGATAAAGTATTCTCGTCCCGGGCTGCTTGGGTGATCACCTTAGACAGCTCCAGGGCAATCTGCTCTCGGATGTCAGCTGACACCTGACTTTGCCCCCTGCCACTCACTGGCTCGATGTTTTGGAAAGAGGCGAGTAGCCCATACTCCCTCAAAGATTCGGAGGTCACGAGTCCCTCCACTTTCAACTCTTCCTCTGAAAGCCCTTCGTAGAACTTGGACCTCCTTATCATCTCCGCACAGCAAGGTGTCCGCGGAACGACTTCTGCAAAATTCAAATACAAGCATTAGAGATCCTCCCAAAAAGCAAATCAAATGCAAAGAAACAAAGTTGAAAAGGAGAGAAAGGAGCACTTACCAGGGATTTTGAAGTCCAAAGATAGGGCTGGCACCCTCTTCAGCGGAAAGCCAGTCGTCAGGAACCAGTACTCCCGGAGGTCTGGAACCCTCGCGGTATGACAGGTGGGGCACATCACGTCCGGGTGCCTTTCCAGCCTGTAAAACCCCACCTTGTCTGAATGACCCCTCATAGGCTGAGACTTCAACCCGTAGAAGTACAACACCTCCTCCGGGGTAGGAGCTTCCAGTTTCCGGGACTTGCAAAAGATGAACCACCCCGCTAGGAGCTTGTAGCTGGGAGGAATCAACAGGAAGGGGGCAATCCCTGCCTTCACACAGAAATTGGCAAAGTAACTCCTTAGGGGCAAGTGCGCCCCACACACTATGTGTGCCCAGCTCCAGGCACCAAAGCCCTCGTGACTCTGGCTAGCCGACTCGCCCAGCACCGACAGACGGTGCCACATCAGACCTGGGATGTTCTTCAGGCCTGCCTCGGAGGAATACAGCTCCAGCATGCCATAGTTCCTGAAAAGGTTCGGCTTTTGGTCCATCTCCCAGATTGAACTATTGGAAGTCGGTGGGCTAGCCGCGACCACTTTCGCCTTTCCTTTCCCCTTTGCACCAGCGACAGGGGAACCCTTCTCCTAGGCAGAATCAGCCTCCCCCACAACAAGGAGTTGCTCCTTTGAGATGTTCGTCACTGGACAAAAGAAAGAAAGAAGAAAACACTCTAAGCAGTCAGCACCCTTGTCATACCCTAGTGGTATCAAAGGCGTCGGGGAGACCCTCCCCGAAAACTGCTTGGAGAGGCTCCCACCGAGCTTACCGAGGGATTGGCACCATGCCACCCGAAGGGCAGCAAGGAACCAGACTCAGACTCCGAGCCTAAGCCCACCAAAAGAAGTGTTTTTCCAGAGAAAGACACCCTAAAGGCGTTCATGCTTATGCCCTAAAACAGCAAAACAAGGAACGACTTTCCAAACGCAAATCGTCAAAGCATGCAAAAAAGGCTACTTATCGACTCACATCAATCACATGCCTACCAAAGCCCTATTCACGCATGCACATAAGAGATAATGGCAGAAACCTCTACTCTAACAACTACCAACAACCTAAGGTCTGGGAGGAAAGAGCAAAGTAGAAATACTTACTGATATTCGGGTAGTTGGAGGTTGAAGGAGTAACTGGATCACTGCACAGCACGATCGCGAGAAGTAAAAGCTGCAAAGACGAACGGCGATTCAAACCAGGAACTTCGGCGAATAAACCCACTGCCAAATCAAAAGAAAAGTTTCCAGATCCTTACCAAAAGAAGTGGCAAGTTCGGAGGAACGGAAGCTGGGAAGCCTGAGAGTTCGAAGGTTTGGAAATCTGAAAATCCGAAAGATAGAGAATTTGAAAGCGTAAAGAGGAAGAAAGGTCCTTTCCCTCGTTTTTATAGCAGGGAAGAAGTCGTTTCGAATTCCTCAAATGGACGGTCCCGATCTTCCCATTCCGTGTGCATCAGATCCAACGGCTGGAGATGAAGCGACGATCCTATTTATGACTCCTCGGATGGGAATAAAGTATTTATTACACCACCTCGGGCCCGGAGTACCATTAAAAACCGTCAAATCATTACTCAGATGACTGACGCACGCATACTCAACCAGTCGCCTCACGCACACGTCTTGGTCGCAGAACCATTCCCAGCATGACACGTGGTCCTTGCCGCACTTGAGTACTTGAGTTCAAACAGAAGAAATTCCCTTTCTTTTTCATACTAACACTCAGGCGGGAAAAAGGAACCCTTCCGGGAACACAGAAGGTGGCCCCTCGCCTAATCTAAGAGACCAAAATACCCGGAGGAATGTACAAGCTCCCGGATCTCTCAAAGCTCCGTGACCTTGGGGGGTAAATGTTATCCAGATTTCCGGATAGCGTTTAGATTGATGTCCTCGGGGAAGCAGAATTATCGATGTCTTTCACGGTAGGTGACCAGAGCTCGCGGATGGACAGAAAGGCTTTGCCTCTCCTGTTTAGTGTCCGGATTACTCTTCCAAGCAAACACGACACGGAAACCCGTCAACCCTCTCGGACTCCCGAAGGGGTATCCTTCGGGGAAGCTCCTTCCAGGAGAAGCTCTTCGAGTGTTCTTCGCGGAAACGGTTCTGTGCCTCGCACGAAACAACACCAAGCGGTCGAGTCATGGAGGAGGCATATTTGGAATGATATCCACCTGACACAGGATCCCGCCTGACACGCCCGACAGGTCAAAGCCGCACACATCCCAGCACACCTAAGGGTACCTTTTCGCCTACTGTTCCGCTGACAACTTGGAAAAGACGGCTGACTTTGTGTGTTCCCCATACTTTCATGTAAATATACCCACATAGAGTTTTGTAGCCATGCTACTACAGTAATTGTATTCCCTATTTATGGCTGGAGTAATTAAGACTCAGGTACGTAGAGAAAAACCCTAATCCAAAACCCTAGCTATAAAGACCCCTTCATTTTACAAGAAGGGGGACGGCCAACAGATCACATAGCAAAAACTCTACAAAGATCTCTCTAGCTTCATCTTCTTCAAGAGAACCCGAGAGAAACACTGTGAGTGTGTGAAGTTCTTGTACACCAGCCATCTTACTGTAGTCCTTTCCAAGTATAATAACATCGACTCGTGGACTAGGGCTTGTTAACGCCTGAACCACGTAAAAACACTGTTTGTTTAGTTACATTTCAGCACTTCTACAGTTCTTATCTTTTTATTATTCTGTTTGTATTCGTTTCCGAAAAACTCGGTAAACATAAAGGTATTATGGTGGAACAACAAGGTTGAGGAAGCGACCTGGGAATTAGAGCCAGACATGCAGGACCAGTATCCCAAGATATTCAGATAAATTTCGAGGGAAAAATTTCTATAAGGAGGGGATAGTTGTAATGTCCCGAAATTCCTAATAAGGCTTAGTGCCTTGATTAGGGGCCCAGAAGGGCAATATTGGAATATTATGTGAATTAATTAGATATTGATACGATTGTGTGAATTGCTTGTGTTATATTGTTATATAGATGATTATGCATGTTTAGGTATATTAAACGTGCAAAACAGACCCACTTTTATTTAAATGGACATATTTGTAATTTTGACCCGTTGAGGGTCTAATTGTAATTATATGATAACATATGAGTGAGACCACATTATTATATGGATATAATTGAGATATTTGGCAAGAGTTGGTCCTTTCGAGCAAGATAGTGATTTAGTCACAGCGAGGAAATTATACCCAGATCAGGGTGAGCCAAAGGGTATTTTGGTAATTTGGTGGGTTACCAGGAATCACTAGAGTACGAGTCATATTTTGGGAGAGTTAGTAATATGATGGGTTTAACGAAATTAACTGGGAATTTCAAGTATTATGTGAGACGGGAGTGTAATTGACGTTTTCACCCTTGAGGGGCGTTGAGAGGAGAGAGTTGCCTTGAGGGCCCCTTGGTCTTTTTGGACCCTTAGGCTATTTTTGCAGCTAAGTTTATCAACTCAGGGGATAAGAAGAACATAGTAAAACAGGGCTCTCTCTCTCTCTCTCTCTCTCTCTAAGTGATTCATAATTTCTTAGAAAACACTTGATCTTTGAGGTTTGAGGCAAGCTGTTGGGTAATTGAAAGCTTATAAGCTTAAGGAAACATAGCTGGGTCAAACTCAATCAGAGGTGATTCAGTTATTTGAGTTTTAGTTTTGGTTTTGTTTAGAGTTTTAAAGTTTGTTGAATTTTTTATGTTTACTTGAGCTTTAGAGTTGTTTACTGTGTTTCTGGACTGTTGGGACCATTATTATGGCAAAACAAGTGAAAACCATATTTTGGGATGGTTTTTTAAGTAATGGAGATTCTTAAAATCGTTGGTTTTCTAAGTTCGCTATGTCGCGCCGCGACCCTGTTCTTGGGAACCGTGGCCCTTGCGAACTCAGAGGGACAAGCAGGTGCCTCGAATGGCCTTGGCCTCACTACTTCAGGTGGGTTGCGCCGCGACGTGTGCCCTGTGGTTTTGGGCTCAGGGACTCTCTGACTTTTTATGTCACTGCCCTAACTTGGGGGCGCCACGACTCTAATAGGGAAAATGATCAAGAATGGGTTTTGGGAGCTGGGAATCCATACCTAAGGGCTCGGGAATGATTCTTCTACCTAGGTTAGTAGAATGCAAGGTCGCGGAGGCTAGGACTTGGTCCAAAAGCCTTTATTAGTTCATTTCTGGATAGTTATTCATTATTATGGTTGTGACTAGGGTTAACCGTTAGGCTCGGGAGTAAAATACCGTACTCGGGGTTCGTCAAACATTATTTACTCAAGACCTAAGGTAAGAATATTGCACCTGGTCTGTGTTTAGTCCTGAAACCTTTCCCATAAAACATAGTTTCTGACCATCAGCGGTTTCGAACGTCACTTACTTGCGTCTATAGTCGATAGTTATGTCATGCCTTGCTAGCTAGTCCATTCCCAGTATTACGTCAAAGTCCTTGATGTCTAGATCTATCAGGTCTCCTTCTAATTCTATGCCCTCGATTTTGATCGGTACTCCTCGTACTATTCATGATGATAGAATACTTTGCCCAGAGGCAGTTCCGTAACAAACATAGTTCTAAATCTTTCACAAGGTTTGTCTAATTTTTCTATCATTCCTAACAAGATATATGAGTGTGTTGCTCCCAAATCAAACAATACTGAACATATATTATCGAGGATAGGAAGCTAACCTGTGACCACTTTGTTACTAGTTTCGGCTTCTCCCTGGGTCAAGGAAAAGACTCTGGCTGGAACCATCTTGTTGTCCTTCTTTTCTTCTTGTTTGAGTTGTGGACAATCCTTTTTCCGATGACCTTCATGACCACAATTGAAACAAACTTGGTGTTTGCACAACACTTCCTAGGATGTCTTTTCTGTCACTTGGAACACTAAGGGTATTCCACATAACCCGACCTATTATTACCGTTATTGGTATGTGCACTTTTGTCAACGTCGGCTTGCCCATTATTAGGATGCTTTCTTTTTTGCCCATTATTTCTATGCTAGTTTTTGTTGTGGTTTCAACCATTATAAGTATGATTCTACTGCCTGGGTTCAGACTTGCTTGCCTCCTCCTTATGAACATTTTCTTGGAGCCTTTCCACCTCTATAGTCGTTTCCAAAACATCAGTGTAAGAAGTGGTTCCAAGATTTTACAGCTTGACACCTAATTCAATCTTGGGTCTGAGTCCCCTGGTGAACTTGGTAACCCTCAAGAAATCAGTTGGGACCAACTCTGGTGCGAACTTGGCTAGACGATCAGATTGTCGAGTGTACTCGACTACCGTTAAATTGCATTACTTCAAACTGGAAAATTCTTCCACCCTCGTAGCGATGACAACTGAGTTGTAATACTTTTTGTGAAACAGCTCCACAAATCTAGCCCAAGTCATGGTGGTGACATCATGAGTCTGTTGTACCAAATCCCACCAGATTCTGGCATCCTTTTTCAGTAGAGAGGAAACGCAAGAAATGTGATCTGTGTTGTCGAGGTTCATGTGTGCTAGAATCGGCTCTACATTCCTGAGCCATTCTTCAGCCTCAAAGGGGTCGGTTGTCCCTTCAAAGTTTGGAGTGTGCTACTTACGGAAACGCTCGTAGATTGGCTCTATGTACTGAGCTAGATAAGGCGCATAGTTTGCCACCAGCCATCCCCCATACAGATATCTTACATTCTGCCCTTGTAGGGGTGCTTGAGCCGCTGGCTGAGGCTGAATCTGCGGCTGAGGCTGTAGCTAAGGCTGCGATTAAGGCTGTTGTCGTTGTTACTGCAGCAGTTCTTCTACTTGTTTCTGTAACCGAATAATCTCAGCGGTGTGATCAACCGGAGGTGGTGCATTTCTATTAGCAGCAGTAGCAATAGCACGCATTCCCCTTCTTCAGACTGGAGGGGCTTCGTGAGTCTCGTTGGCAGTGCTGGGAGCATTGCCGTTCGTGGGTGTAGACCTTCGGAGGGACATCTTCAACAAAGTTCTAACAGTTGAGCAAACACGTTAGAACTTACCCTAATAGGTTCTAAGGCAAAACTTAGTCTAAGCAAACATAACTCGGACCTATCAGTTATGATTTCTTATGAAAAAAATAAATTATGTAAGCCTTCTTTATAAACTAGGGTGTGTTTCTATACTTAGAACATTAAGTCATCTTTATCATTTTCTAAGTCTGTTTCCAATCACCCTATATGACTTAATTCTCAGGCTTGAAATTTGTCGTTGTTCCAAAGTTAACCATATTGAGGGAGGATTGGGATTAGTAAAATCGTTCCCATTACTATGGCCCCCTAAACTCTCAATACAAAACCCGGTCCATTGATTTGTATCCACCCTCACTGAACTCAGTCATTATTTACTGAATTTATTCTAAATTTATTATGATTGTAAAAATAAAATAAAAATCAAACTCATACATGCCATTCACAATAACAACTTTATTAATTTGAAAAAAAATTTCACTTATTACAATCATAAATTCAAAATAAATAAAGAAACTATACTACTAATAACTAGGGTAAATCTCTAAAAATCAGGATATTCTACATTTGACCATTCATCTAATTTTGAATTAAGACAAAAATATCGTGTTTCCCAAAATTAACAATTAACAATTTATTTGTTAATAAATAAATTAATTAAACAATTTTATTAATATAGTTAATTTTTTAAATTTTAAATTAATTAACAATAAAAAAATTAATTAATTCAAATTTGAATTTGGTAATCATCACTAACTTCCCTATTTTTAAGGAGAAAAATATTCTTTTCTTGTTTCTTAAACAAAAAGATTTGGTTATTCAACTAACAACTCAATTATTCTCATAAATATCTTAACACCAAATATTAAAATATATAGTTATTTATATTTAATTGATTAATCTATATTAATTAAATAATATAAAATAAATATCTCACCTTATTGCTTGGGAGACTAACAACTCAATTGATGTGCAATTTGGCATGCACTTCACATGCATCATATCACCATTATATGTGATAATATCACAATTCACATATATTACTTCATGCACTCACGACATATTGCCATCATGGTGCTTGATCGCATATTCATCACTCACGGTACATTGCCGTGAGTTAATTTTTTTTTTTAATGATTACAATAATCATTCAATGCAATCTTGATGATTATAGCATTCAATATTATTGAACCATATCTCATTTAACAACGTAATTTCAATTCTATAAACTATAAATTTAAAGAATTATTAAGAACTTATACCCAACAAAATAATATGGGTGTACTTTGAATCTAATTCAGAAATAAGTACAAAAACAAAAAAACAAAGAGAACCATATAGTTAACAATCAATCTCATTCATCACATCCAACAACCCTTAAGTCAACTCATAAAATATGTGCTCTACGTATTCATACATCCAAAATAAACACAAATCAGATTCATGACACATGATCTCAACCATGGCTCTGTTACCAATTGTTGGTTTTTGATCATGTGATTCACAGTGCAGCGAAAGCATAAGATAGTATTTATTTAAAGCATAAGAATGAATCACTCTAAGAACCATAACTATAGTGAGATATTTCTCATGCACATGAATCTGAATCAAATTGAAACTTCCAAATACATTTTCTAGATGTAGAACACGTGTAGATCAAATAGCGTCTTAGCCTCCTAACCCACCATCTTCCATACTATGGCTCGCACAAAGAGAATGAGACATGTGGATGTCTATGCTATTTGGTTGGATACACAATAACACACTTTTTGATCCCAACACATGAGAGTGTGTTCTTCTCACAATTCATAAAAGACAAAGTTCTCTATTTTTCTCTCCTGGCAAAATGACATGAAATGCATCTGATATCTCTCTGTTCTCTTCTTGATGTTATATTCTATTAATATAACAATAAAAATAAGACCTAGCCCTAATCACATTGGGCATATGTGTGGGCCACAGTCCATGTATCGACCCGACTTAAAACCCAATAATTTACTAAATACTCCATATTTAAGTAAATAAATGTTTACATGAATCTCTTTAAAAAAACAAAACTTTTATTGAAATAAAAATGAATTAATACATTTTACAAAACATGCAACTCGAGATCTCGATATTTAAAATAAATCATGCTTCACATGTATGACGTAAGTAAAAATACACGTTTAAGACACGACATAAACCAAAGGTAAAAAAAAACTTCATAACAATAATACATAAGTAGCAACCCCTTGACCCCCAGGTCAACCAATCACAACATGCACACATCGAACCGAGTCTGCTCCAACTCATTGCCTCATCTACTATGCTTTCGCCCTTGCTTGCAACACACAATACCCGTGAGCTAACACCCAACAAGAAGAGCTATGTAGGTCACTACCCCAAAGCTCAAACAGAAAACATAAACATAAAATATAAAACATAAAGTAATTCAAACTATCACAACCAAATTCATATACTACTCATAATCTATACCTTAACATATATAGAGTTCAATAATAATTCATATCGTATCACATAATTCTCATAACATAACTTAACATACCATAGCATACCATAGCATATCATAATTATTTCATAATCATGCCATACCACAACATCTCATCATAGAATCGTACCACGTATTACCGATGTCATACTGGTCGTAAACTAGTGCTAACCTGGTCAAGTGTGCAACTAAGCACGAGAAATGTAAGCATGCATTTTATTATAACGTACACCTGCATTTTCATCACGTAAGCATGTCACGCAAGTATATAGCAAACAAACAACGTAAGCAAGTGTTGACAGTTTATAGCAGCAAGTGGCGTCCCACCCTAAACCTCCACGGCCTCAAACACTTACCTCACTACAATAATTTTTAGTATATATTACATTAAAAAATAGCATATATTTAGAAGTGCTATTAATGGTGGGTGATTAAAAACACACGGAATATATTATTTTGGCACCATATGAATAAACCTCAGGCGCCAAATGAAAAAAAAAATTTGAGTCTCATTTGCCAAATTTTAATCCCTAAATCTAAGTTACCCGAAAATTTTCTCTCAGCCTCCATCTCTCACTCTCGTCTCGTCTCTCCGCCTCACGAAGTCTCCATCTCTCACTCTCGTCTCGTCTCTCCGCCGCACGAAGTCTCCATCTCTCACTCTCCGCCTCACGAAGTCTTCTCAACTCATCTCTGCCTCACGAAGACATGCTCCAGAGTGGAGCTCTTTCTCCGCCTCACGAAGTCATGCTCCAGAGTGGAGCTTCTCTGCCTCACGAAGTCACGCTCCAGAGTGGAGCTTCTCTACCTCACGAGTTCTTTCTCTGCCTCAAGAAATCATGCCTCACAAAGTCACGCCTTCCAGAGATCTATCTCTACCTCACACCCTTGATAATCACTTGATAATCATCTGTAGTGCCGAAGCACTTGATAATCACTTGACTGCTATCCAAAGGGACCATGAACTCAGGTCCCAATAAGAAGTGATGCAGCTTATGAAGGGGCCAAAAGAAAAGAGAAAGCTCTCCTGGAAGAAAAACTCCGCCAAGGAAAAGCCAAAGTAGAAGTTGAGGTTTGTTGACTTTGCCCAGATTATTCATTTCTTTTGGTAGATGTCTAAAGATAGTTTTCACGGTCCTCTATTATTCTTGCATATTCTTCTGATATAATCTTAATGCGCTTTGGTATATTATCTTGGTTTTATGCTGTTGTTAGTAATAAAAGTATTTTCTGATGCAGGCAAAACTCAGAGCTGAAGAAGCAAATAGGGCTGCAATGGAAGCTCAGAGAATAGAAGCAAAAGAGGCTGCTGAAAGGGAGGCCAATGAAGCGTCAAGCCAAGCTGCTGTTCAGAAAGAAGCTTTAGGATTGCAAACTAAAGTCTAAACCAAGGAATCTGAATTTGAAAAACCAATAAATTCAGCATCAGCAGGTAATTTGGCTACCAGGCAAATATAGCAACCTTGTACTGATCTATAGATATAATCATTTGTCCTTTTATCTAAAAATCTAGTTTAGCCCTAGTTTTCACAAAGATCAGCTAGGTTTTGGCAATAGTTCATTTTTGACACTCCACTGCATTCCCCTCTGTTTTTTTCAATTTATTCATGTTCTCTGTACTCTTTTAAGAATTTTTCTGTTATTTGATGCGTGAAAGGGGCTATTGGTGGTAGGTGACATTACTAAAGCTGCAGAAGCTGCGCTAAAGTTGGAGCGGGAAAGATTAAAAAAGTTGGAAGACTTGGATGAAGGAAACAAGGCATTAGGATTGAATGTAAATAAGGTTTGCTCTCTATATTGTAATTCATATTTATTTGAAAATTCTTAATCTCTTACCATTATGGTGCAATTGTTAATGATTTGTTGTCATTGGCTATCGTCCACTTTCTAAATTGAATTAAATTTACTTCATTCAGTGTATTTATATCTGTTTTAAATGTATAGTATTGAATGTAAATAATGTTTGCTCCCTATATTGTAATTCATATTTATTTGAAAATTCTTAATCTCTTACCATTATGGTGCAATTGTTAATGGTTTGTTGTCATTGGCTATCGTCCACTTTCTAAATTTAATTGAATTTACTTCATTCAGTGTATTTATATTTGTTTTAAATATATAGTACTGAAAGAATGTATCTATACACTAAATTCAAATGAGATTTAACTGGATTTCGTAAACATGGATGTTACTGTATATTAAATTTCTTACTTATCATTCCACAATTATTGCTATGTATGATTGTCATTTTTAAGCATATCTCATGTTTTTTTCTTCTTAAAGTTCTTTTTGATATGTTAAATATTTATTTTCTCACATAATGTTATTTCTTTTTAGGATTATGTTCGCCATGAAAGAAATATCTCTAAATTGATACGGCAGATTACAAGAACGAATGATGTTGTCAAGTAATATTGGATTTCTGTCCATCAATCTACATATTTTTATTCAACAACTAGTTATCTAATTAGCTTATTATCATGTTACTTACCTAGTTGGTTTTCACATAATGTGTTTTCTTTCTCATGTAAATGACTAAATTGTTTTACATAAATATGGTGGAAAGATTTTTCACTTAGCGTAATTTTCCTTTTGCAGACAAAAAGCAGCAAAACTTGTCAAGATCCTCAAAAATCCTGCTTACCCTCAATCTATCAGTGCTGGAGCATTTGCTAGAAAGGTACGTTTAGTTTATTGTATCTTTGGATCAGATTCTTATCTCTTTGCTTTATTTGGTGATTGAGAGAGTGGAAACAAAATTTGAGAATATGTCTCTTTTCTCACATACACTATACATGTGTAGATATGATATGAGATATGGTTCTTCATATCAAGGGACTAGAAATGTTGTGCATGCATTGTTACTAAAATACACTTTTTGACGGCAGTGTGTAGAATTTTATTCTGTTGAGTATATAGAAATCATGTGGGGAGTTCTTATATTGTTCACTAGTCATTTCATTAAATGGTTTATGTATAAAACTGCATCCTGAGAAGCGACTATAATGAGGGGTAAAGTGGTCAAATAATAGAATATAGGTAATAGAGGGGTATAGGTAAAGTGGTCATATTGTTGATTTCTGTTACTTGCTTTTTTGGTTATCAACTAATTTCTTTACATCAATTGGGATGGATAATGCAGAATGCAGCAATCATCATCATCATCACAATCACGTACACAATGCTGCTATCACTAGTGTTACTATTGTTTCCGAAGGAACCCTCGATATTGATGAGGTGATTAACTATTACTTTGTTGTGTGTGTTGAATTGCATTTACTTCAAAAGTCTAATCTTATGCCTATAACCATATTACCTTTACAGTGTCATTGCCTGTTGGCTTTTAGTTCAGCCAATAGCTATCAAGGCAGTGAATCTTTTGAATTATTCCTTAATTATTATCCACTAGGTATTCATTCTTTAGGTGCATACATAAATACTTGGATGTCTGTTTTACAGACATACATTTCAACATATCATATTGGTCGAAATTCAATGAAAGTTTTCTACGCTGGTTTTTTCTTTTGAAACAAATTTTTTTTGTAATAATATAATTCGTCGATACAAGAAGTCTTGTGTTGTGCTTTAGAATTATGCTGCTGAATCTTTTTTTCATTTTCATTAATCTTTATGTGTCGATAAAGTTCTTTAGGTATCATAAATCTGAAAATAGTAATGTTGAGCATTCTGGAGCTGCTCGGGGATTGAGTGAGATCAGTTTCTTAATTTGAGAAAGATTAAATTTCATATCTTATTAGATGCAACTTATGTCTGTTCTTGATTATCTGAATTCACGACATAACACTAAATATTTGGATACTTTTTGTATTTAAATATAATACATAGTGCTTTTAAATATCCTACAATTGGTAGACATGATTTCATTTAGCTTTAGCTAGACATGATTTGAATTCTACCAATTGAATATAGTCAATACATATATAATTTTTTGTGTTGGAATTATTTCTAATTGAGAGAATACAAAGAGAAAATTTAGAGATGTTGTAAGTGTGAGAATATGGTGCTTAATACTTAATGTTTGTGATTTGAGAATATGGATTTAGATTACCTTTTCTTTAGTCCTTTTGTTGGCCTTTGTGTATGAAATTTGGATTTT
Organism: Humulus lupulus; assembly: GCF_963169125.1. Taxonomy (NCBI): domain Eukaryota; kingdom Viridiplantae; phylum Streptophyta; class Magnoliopsida; order Rosales; family Cannabaceae; genus Humulus; species Humulus lupulus. Next base: position 109,235,656 of record NC_084796.1, read on the forward strand.
ACAGATTTGATTTATGCATATTCTAGAATCTAAATTTATCAGGCTTTTATTCATGTGAAAATTTATTATATTGATTGTATGGGTTTTGATCATAAATAATGAGATTTGTGTTCGGTGCTGTTATATTGCTAATATATGGCTCTATCTCTGTATTTTTATTCTATTTGTAATATAGTTAAAACTTTTCTGGATGGCTGCCTCCAAGACAAGAGGCAAGATACTTTATGTGCAAGCAATCTTTCACGGGAGACTCTTATTTTTGTCTGCATTTTGCAAGTGGTATGCCTTTTACCTTTGTTTTAATATTATGCTAATGTTAGATGAGTTTGAATATCTTAAATATTCATCCATAGTGAAGTAGGTTCTGAGATTATTGTTGTGTGCTGCGGTGATAACAGAAGGTTGAGAACTTGTGTGTCTTAGTGAAATAGGATCTGAGAAATTTGTGTGTTGCGGTGAGATAAGGAAGAAAACATGCATTTTTTTTTAATTAGTGGAATTGATATTGGCAGATGGTTAGTTTCTAGTCTAGGGGAAATGGTGTTTGATTTTATATAGACTTATCTAGTATTACTATTTTATAATTGAATTGTGTTTTCTTGGTTTGTTTGATGATTAGTACATTAATTAGATTGTTAAAAACACACACTTTTAAATGGTGTAATAATTTTTTTGTATAGACTTTGAGGTCCTTTTCAGTTGTATTGCAAGCAGCTTTTCCTGAGTTGCTTCCTTTTTTAGGGTCCTTAAGCTTCTTAAAGAAACCAACATATCATTTTGTGTTGGCACTATAACAAAATTGGGTTTTAGAGACGAATTTGTCGCTAAAGCTTTCTAAATCCTCGCTATATCGAATAGAGATAACGAAATTGTCGTTAAACTTCCTTGCTAATACTTTGTTTCTATTGTTGAACTATAGAGAGGACATTTAAAATCCTCGCTATTGCTCGGTAATAGAGAGAAAATTTTAGTCGCTATTTCATAGAATATTAGGTTGATATGCATACATATATATGGTATGTCATTAAACCAGCTTTTTTCTACTTCTTTGGTGATGTTAGGCTGTCATTTGGTGAGTGACTTTATGCAAAGAGTAGCAGCAAGTCTTTTCAACTGAGTATCATTTATGGATTTAATTCATAATTAAATATTTTGATACCAAGACCAAATCTAACACCAGAAGAAAGAAAACACCAATATTAGACATTTACCAAAACATATAACAAAATAATAATAGAATAAATCAAGTGAGAATTATTTTTTGTTTTATCAAAAAGAAAGAAAGGGGGCCTAGTTCAATTACCCAAGTGTGTAAACTTTGTTGAGACCCATGATTTAGTTTCTACGCCATTAATTTTTTAATGCTTTCCACTATAAATTGCGATAAGGTATTTCTTTTGTTTCCAAATCATCAAGTAGTTGAGCCTTTGGAGACCTTGAATTTGATTGATTTACTTGTGGCTTTTCTTGTTGATGCTATACATGTTTAATAGAATAGTTAAATCCTTTTGTAAGGTACTTCTTTGATCACTCTGATTACAATGTGATTGAATCCTACATTGCTTTGTTTTTTTTCCACTATTAATGGCAACTATGAGGAATTGTATTACATAGAGACACTCTTTAAATCTCCATAGAGGTATCTGTGTTTTTTTCTCTTCTGTATTTTAAATTCTTTCATCTCCCTTTATGGGCTTATTTTTCTTGTTGTATTGCCTCCTAGTGGTCGAACTCTATTGGATGGAGATACTATGTAATATTTTATTGCCTAATTGTGAATTGAAATATATATATTGGAATAATATTTGCGTTGTGGCTATTAACAATCGTTGTTGTGTCTCTAGTTAGTTATTTGGTTTTTATATTTTATTAAGTTTTTTTACTTATATTTCTATTTGATAGTTTTATTTATGTATAATTTATGCGTTTATATTTATATGAATATTATGGACTTGTGAAAATGGTAAATCAATGTATTTTATTGATAGATATTTTAAGAGCCTCTATTGTTAGACATAGAGCCTGATTTGATGTTATAGTGCTTGTAGTCTCTTCTAGTTTTGTACAAGTTAAGCATTGTCAAATAACCTTAATAGAAATCATTTTCTTGTAAATGGAACCAGGCCACTTGATAAATGTAGTTTATTCTTGGAATTCGATTCTTTTTGACATTTTTTTTCAGAAATAATTATTTTATCATTAGAATAAGCAAAAGCCCTTAAATAAGCTTTTTCTACAATTTTTCTTTACTGGTTTGAGCAAAAATTAGTCACCATGTGCATAACAACACATTAGAAACACTATATTGAGGAACTTATCTTACAGTTTTTCCCTGTTTTGAATATTTCTTGCTTAATTGAGGAAGTTTTAATGTTCACCATGTTCATGACTAGAATTTTCATGTATTAATGATCTTGTCGTTACTAAGAGGTTTGATGAGTCCTTGGGACTTTTTCTTTTGCATGTTCATTTCTTTTTAAACTTAAATATAATGGACATGTTCACAATGATTAATTGATATTAGGTTTTACTTTTCTAATATTATATAATTTATGCCACAATTTTGTGTGATTTTGAATTAAAAACTTGTAAACTTGGGGTTCTAAAAGTTTGGAGAATGATGCTGAAACTCATGTATATTGTATGTTGTAACCCAGTGTTTTTTCTCTCTAATTTTCTCCCTTTCACCTCTGAATTTATTTTCACTGCTAATGATTGTGATTTTGTATTGTGGAATAGATTAAAATTTTGGTTCTAATTTGGTATAATATGACACATTCAGAATATAGCCACAATTGTGTGTGATTTTGAATTAAAAACTTGTAAACTTGGGGTTCTAAAAGTTTGGAGAATAATGCTGAAAACTCATGTATATTGTATGTTGTAACCCAGTGTTTTTTCTCTCTAATTTTCTCCCTTTCACCTCTGAATTTATCTGTTTGTTTGTGGAAATATCACTACTTCTTGGCCTTTTCTTTTTTAATAGGCTCATAATACTGAGCTAGAAGATGAACCTCAAAAAGACGACTTTCATCAGCCTTTGTCAAGGTATAAAGAAGAAAGTCTTGTGTTGTGCTTTAGAATTATGCCGCTTAATCTTTTTTTTCATTTTCATTAATCTTTATGTATCGATAAAGTTCTTTAGGTATCACAAACAACATCAGCAGCAAGTACTTGGTTGGAAAAGGTTGTTTTGGAAATGTCTACAGAGGCTGTCTCAGAGATGGTACAGTAGTAGCAGCTAAAAGGCTTAAAGATGGTAATGCCATTGGTGATGGAAGGCTTACATTTTGTTGTAGCTAAGCATATGGACTCACAACAAAGACAAGTGCACAAAGGATGATGAATTGAAGGATGGAGCAAGTTTCATGCGTGATTTACTTTTGTGTATCTTGTGATGTTTCTGTTTTTCATTTTTGAAGTAAAAAATATTAAAGATTATAAAACTTTATTATGTTATGCTTTCAAACTTAAGTTAGAACTAAGATCTCATGAAGTAGACACATTTATGGTTTGAATTAGTTATTGTTTAATGTAATACTTATGGTTTATCAATCTATTGAGAATTACATTTTATGATTAATTTTGATTTTTTTTTATCAAAATACAATAATGAAAATCTTTTAATTAAAAAAAACCTTATAAGTATACTTATCAAAATAAAATTTAAAATATATTATCCACACTAAAGTAACAAAATTTTATTACTAGATTTTTAATATGTTATGATTTAGAAACATATTATTAGCATAACAAATCGTTATGATTTATATAATATAACAAACTAAAAATGTTATCAAAATAATCAAATGTGTTATTGAATAGTTTAAGATAACATCGAACATAACATCTGAATACTGTTATAGAAAAGACAGGACTTTTAATAACATGGGCTATGTTAGCGTTTTCAGAAGCGTTATCAATACTCCCGGTTAGCAGTTTTTAAGTGTTATGAATACTATTTTTTCTTGTAGTGCCTGTTCCAATAACTACCCTGCCCAACATCTTACCAAACACTAAATAGTGTCATAACATAAACATAGGTTATAGCAACTCTGCTCAAGTGTATTCACACCCATATCAATGTAAGAATGCAACAATGTACATAAATATGCAATATTCATAAACTCATAACATACATAAGAAAATCATAATCATAACCATAACATACATAAACTTAATTAGATCACATATACATAAATTTGTGTCTTCAAATGCACACCTTGTGTTACAGTGACCACTCTTCTTACCTCAGGTCCAGCAGCGCTCCAAAACGTGTTCCTTGTTTCATTCAAGTATCCTTTAGCAAGTCCTAAGCCAAACAACATACAAGCTTGAACTTAGATATCATACATCATATTAGACTTATGCAATCTCTCTTAGACTTTCAAGGACTCCTAACAGCCTTAAAATGTCCTTAAGAAAGTCATAAAATCATCAAATAGAAAACCCTCAAACTATACCATCAAAGCCCCAACCAAGACCATCAAAATGAGGAAAAAATGTTTTCTGGACATGTAGCGTGGTCGCGCTACCCCTTGGGCGTGGTCGTGCCCGACGGAGAACCCAGATCGCGACTGTTCTTCAAACAACTATAACTCTCCCATTTTAAATCCAATTTGAACGATTCTTTTTGAGTTTTTCTCATATTGAATCCCTCTATATCATCATACAATTATTAGACATCAATAAAATAGAAAAAATTCATGAGAACCCCCTAACTCAATAACTCTAACAATTCTTACGAAATAAAACTCATTCTTCCTAAGTTATGAACATATATCCCAAAAACAGTCCTTATTTCATCATTAATTCTTCCATAGCACGTTTCTAACATTAAAACATATTCATAAAATACCCTAACATGAAATTCTAAGAACTACTTCATATCATCTATCCTTAAATTCCATGAATTATCATAAACATGACCTAGATTATAAAGAGTAATAAGATCTTACCTTCAAGTTGATTCTTACTTCTCCAACCTTCTAGATCTCAACCTAAGAGAAAGTCCTTGCTTCAATCGATACATCGACTGACAATAATACGATAGATTTAACTTTTATTTTTCCATAATTATTTAATCCTTAATAATCAATAATACGCAATTACCATCCTATCCCCCATCTAAGCTTCCTTATGAAGCCACTTAAGCCATTTTTAGTAATTCCTCCTTAAGCTAATAGTTTTGACTTGTGGAAATTACAATTTCTACCACAAGATTCATATTTCTATTCTCACCCATTATTTCCAATATAATTGGCACTTAAACCCTTAATACTTGAAGGAACTGTGTATTGCCGCTACTATACATACACATATCATAATCATGAAATAAATCACACATTATCATGAAAAAAAATCACATATGCATCAACATAAATTACCAAATTGCCATCACAGGCCAAAATTACCACAATACCCATGAAATGCAACGGCAGATATTACAGTCCATTTGGACTATGGTTGGCACCAACTACAGGGCTTTGGGCCTTGGGGTATTTTATCTCTATAAAATGCTATTTTTTGGGCATTTATCATATTATTTTATGTAGTATACAATTATATCACAAAATTAAATATGATAAAATTAATTTTCAATAAAAGTTAATTTTACAAAATTATCAATATAATTTTATTTGCCATTAAATATTAATTCATAAATAATATCTTGAATATTATATAAAAAGTAATATTATTTTGTTAGATTAAAATTAATACTTTATTATTTTTAATTATTTCCTTTTAATACAAAAATCCTACCTTTATGTTATCGAGCTAGTATGGGGACAGTATGGACCCATAATTCTAAGCTCCAATAATTTAATTAATTTCACTAACTCTTAGTTCCATTAATTAATTTATTAACTATGAATTATTCCACTAGAAATTCATAGTTGAACTCTCAAAACTATAGTCTTATATTATTAGAAGCTATAATTATAAATTCGTCCATTAATTTAGTCATTGCATGAGTTATGACCATCTGCTAGTTGTTCATAATTAAAGTTAGGTCTTAATGTCTATTAACCTCTCTAATTATGTCTTTATCAATTAGTTCCATTGATCCTCTAATGAACATTATTTTATAAATTTAATCATAGAATGAAATTTCTATTCTCCAACAGAAATTAAGCACTTTATGTTCAAGCCTCAAATCAACACTAAAAGGAACAACTAATCTGCTTTCATTCAAGTAAGGAGTAGATTCCATATCTGTGAAATATGTTCCCAGACACTTGTATTTCTATGACTCCAAGATATAAGGAATTCAGTTGTAGGAATATTGAACCTTTCTCGATAAGACAAAAGTCATAAAAGCATAAATAGGAGTTCCTTACCCACTTCAGGATTGAGGTCAAGTCTCAAACGACCATCGATTGATGAATGTTGAACTTCTATATTTTAATGGAGATTATCATAAGTTCTTTCGTTCATCGTGTCCCTGTCCAATACAATCTATATTGTATATGATACATCTATCTCTTTGTGTCGCTACACTTAACAATCTGGATAAATTGCTCTGTCTTAAATATAAGATAGACCATACTCATAATCTTTATTAAATAAAGCTCCCACTTTATTTAGCGATTACGAATAATTTTTGTATTATTATCTTGACTTAAATCATCTTGTATATATATCCTTATACATATACTTAATTCAAGACCACATCAATAATATTAGATCTTCATGATGAATGGCATCTATAATCAAATACAAACATGAGTGGAAAATATTAACTTTATTTAATTAACAATAATCATTCATACAAAAATACTCTTTAAGGGCACAAATCCCAACAGCTCTTCTATAGCTTCGCTCGTTGTGGCAGTGACAACGAGATCTCGCTAATAGCTGCCGGGCGCCACATCTCCCTGAGGGTATGGCTCAAAAACCTCTAACTCCCCTTTTGCTTGTCTTAGTTTTTTACTGAGCTAAAAAAATATTATTCTTGTGCAAAATTTGGCCTTCAACCAGTGGCTCGGGGACATTGTGACCATGAGGTCCTTCGAGCTGAAAGAGCTTTGGGAGGAAATGGCTCAACTCAAGGAGATCGCACTCCCGCTGGCAGTGTTCTCAATGCTTCAGAAGGACTTCAAGTATCTGAAGGATCGTGCCTTAGGGTTGGAAACTCGGCTGGCCATGGAGTAGTCGAAGTTGTCGTTCCTCGAGGACACCTACGCCTAGCTGCTAGAAGATGCTGCGAGCCAAACTCGATATGTGGAGGAGATCAAGGATAATCTGTCGGCGGAGCTCACAACTATTCGGGAGGAACTCTAATTGAGTTGCGATGAGTCCCTCGACCCGTACCGCTGAGCTAGTCAGAGTTCAGGAGGAGGCTGTTAAGGCCAGAAAAGAAGTTGCACTCGCTGCATCTCGTGTCAGGAATCTTAGGCTCCAAGCAGAGGAGTTAGAGAGGGATCTCGATGTGATGGAAGATGATACCCTATTTGTGGCGTGGTAAAGCAACAGGGACATTGACTTATCATTCACTGAGCAACCCAACATGCAGATGATGCTCGAGGAGCGTCTCCATGCTGAGGGGGCCAAGGCAGCTCAGGCAAGGGAAGCCATGGTGGCCGGCCGCATTCCCGATTCGGATCCTGTTATTGAGGTGGTGGCAGAAGTTCCTCCGAGTGAGGGCCCAAAGTAATTTTATTTCCTTTTGTTTAAGTAGGCATGCATACCTTTTTTTACTGGGGTACAGACCATTAAATGCTTGAGCCCCCGAGCCCAATTGTAAATACCCTTTAATGTCTGCAGCTTGCGCTAATTTTCTTACCATTATTGCTTTTTTTATTTACATGCTAACATATAATAATTATGCAATTTGGCCTAATTAGTTTAGCTGGGTTTTCACGCCTCTCAACGTGACATAACACCGCGAGAGTTCGAAACTTCAACCCACTCACATTTTGTGGGCCCCGAGTCTTAGACTCAGGTCTTGTGCTCGGATCTTAGTAGCTTGAGTCTTTATCAACTTCTCTTAGTATTTAGATAGGCTTAGGCACTTAGTGTTGTCCCCCAGGCGCATGGTCCTCGGGATTAACTTTTAGTGCGATCAGTTTGGAACACTTAACGCAGTCCTATGTCCTCGAGTCCCAAAAACTCGAGGTTTTGGCCACCCATTATACTTAGAGCTTGAAGATATTCCTTTTAGTGTTTATATGCTTCGGACATTTCATAATGTCTCCCAGGCACACAGTCCTCAGAATTAACTTTAACGCCTTGTCAAATGGAACATTTGATGGTCCTACGCTTCCGAGTCCCAACAACTCAGACCTTAGGAGGCCCTGCACTATAGGTTTTAGGTTTTCTTTCTCACAATTGATGCTCTAGACGTTTAGTGTTTCTTCCTAGGCGTGTTGTCCTCGGGATTAACTTTAACGCCATCTGGTATCCTTGAGTGCCAATCACTTAGGCTCTGGGAGGTCAAATGTACTGAGCTAATCATGCCCCAGGGAGCACTGTCCCCTAGATGTTATTTTGGGCTTTCCACCCTATCCCCCGAGTACAACTACTCGGACCTCCACCACGTGGAAAGTGTGAACTCGTTGTCCGTGGGCTCTAAGTCCCTAGAGCATGCAATCGAGCCTCATGTCCTTAGGATGGCCCTCGTGATGTTAGATTTCTGTTCACATCTTGAGTCAACACTCGCGTTACTTGGATTTCTTACCACATGGATGATTATTTTGGGGTTATGCCCGAGTACAAACGACTCGGGATTCCGTTAACATCTCGAGATTGGGACTTGGTTTTCACTCCTCGGGCGCGCGTAGTCCTCAGGATAATACCTTAGGTCAATCCTCACGTTACTTAGATTTTTCTGACGCTAGGATCTTTCCTAGGTCTTGGCTCGGGGATCCCATGACACTTAGGTTGCTTCGCTCGTCAAATAGCTTTTCTTCCCATGTCATTGACTCCCAGCGCTAGGATTAACCTTACGGTGCTCAAGTTTTGGTAAATCAAAGTTTTGTGCCCGATTACAAATGACTCAGGATTTTGTTTTCATCTCGAGATCTAAGAACTTGGTCATGGCTCCTCGGGCTCAAAGTCCTCGGGAGATAACCCAAGTTCGCTCTCGCACTACTAAGATCAAGTCATGGGTTTCCCCAGACTTTTTTTAGATCCCTAGATCTTTCTATTCCTTGGGTATTAATGCTAGGTTTACTCCGATTCGTGACAAGTATAGTTTCCTAGGTCTTTCTATTCCCTGGGTATTGACACTAGGTTTACTCCGCTTCGTGACGAGCTTAGTTTCCTAGGTCTTTAGGCCTTAGTACAAATGACTCAAGATTCAATTTGTATCTCGAGATCTAAGAATGTAAAATGCCCTAAACTAATACTTTGTAAAACATCTCCATGTTAAAAAACTTATAGAAGCAAACCACTTATTATATGAAAATTTTAGTGGGGCCTTGCTAAAACATGCAAGTTGGGCCCAATAGTTTAAAATAAAATAAAAGTTCTCATGCAACGTTTTAAAAATAAATATAGTTCAAGTCCCACTGACAAGTTTGGAAATCAAAATAGAAACATAACATCGTCCTTTAAATTTTGGTGTTTTAAGTTGATCGTTTGTTCGCCCATAGGATACCCCCACACCATACACACCCTGACGTCGGAACTCCCCACATCACCACGCTTGCCAATGAGAAATGTTATTTGCTACCTGAAAGGAAAAGTAAGGGGGTGAGCTAAAAGCCCAGTAAGGAAGTACAAATAACAGACAAAGAAAACACAACAAAACATAATCTTATCATAAGACTCCTACAATGTCATATACATACATCATAATACATTGCACATAACGTCATCATCATACATCATTATCATGCATCATATATCATAAACATATTCAAACAGCATCATTATAAACATCATCATCATAAACATTATCATCATAAGCATCACCATCGTATCTTTGTGAACATGGCCCCCTATCTTGTCCATGTCACATCTTGAGGTAAACAGGAGGCTCTGGTCCTTGAATAACCTAGACGCGTCCACCCTATGAGTTACATCTTTATATTCTTAGTAACTCGGGTTACGTCTTAGATCCTTAGTAACCCATTTGTTGTGTCGCGTTCAACACGCTAACAACCATTTACATATCATACAACATACAGAAATACATGCAATCCAGTAGCATCAACACAAAAAGGATATACATGGTTCATCAAATTTCACCATATCAATTAACAACAGCATTTTATACTTCATATCACAAGGTTTATCATCATACATAGCATTTATCTTCATACAAACCAATCTTACTGTTAATAGCATAAATAAACAAAATTCTATTTAACTTCCTTACCTCACGTCTAAGCAAACCAAAAATTGAACAACTTCACAATGAGCCTATATCCATAATCAAATAGCAATTCTTTAGCATCACATAAGACTTTCTTGTGCCCAACTCATATACCCCATGTGTGTATGGGCCATGCACACATGGTGAAATTTACACATATTTTTCCAATCATGCACATTTTTCACATAAAATCACAAAAGAATAATGCAACTTCTACCTATTATACATGCATGGTTTTCAAGTAAAAATCATAGGGTTGAATATTAGACATATTTATGAACGTAAAAGTACATTTGCATGCGACATGCATACGTGGGAACGTTGTTAAAAAGTGATGTTGAAAACAATAATTTCTACATGCTTATTTCTATCATTTTCAAAATAAAGATTTATATGTCATAATTTCTCACCATTATTTATTTTCTTTAAATCTCTAAGTTGTTTAAACCTCTTAAGACATTATTTTTATTCCATAAAAAAAAATTATTTTTCCATTTTCAAAAATATAATAATTCTATTTCTTACTTTTAAATTTACATAGAAAATAACCAAAACTTGAAATTATCTAAAGTACTTATAAATATCATGTTTCCCTTAGAAATTTTATTTAAATTTATAAAATTACAAGATTGATGTGTGTGAGAAAAATATATTTTGCTTGTATTATTTAAGACTTAAATTTATATGATATAAATTCATATGTGGTAATCAAATAATCATTTTTAATTCATTAAACTAAACTTTCAGCCACCATTTAATAATTTGTTTAAATATCACAAGTGAATTAAACCTCAACATTTTTCTTAATTAAAACAAAGAATAGCATACCCATTAAAATGTGAACATTCAAGGACATTAAAAATACCATTTTTAATATATATATAATTGAGGGTATTATTTTATTTCAACAAACACATAATTTCCTTTCATTTAAAAGACATTTCCTAATTTTTACCAAAACTTCCAGCAACAATTAAAACCCTCAAAAATCACCATCTTGGTATTAAAACTCATATTTTCCTCATAAATATATAAAAAAAACTGTAGGTATTTACTTGAGTAAAATATCATTTTAATGTAAATTAAAATACCCTTTTAATTTCATAAAATCATCATAGCACTTGCAAAAATATTTATGCATGCAAATCATTATTTTCATCATGTTTCATACCATTTATACACAAAATCAGCAAGCAATATTCATTATAAAATTCATTTCAAACTCATGCTTTCAAAACTCAAATGTGAATTTTCATGTATTACCAATACCTCAATTTATACAAGATTTAAGAGAATTTCTTTCATTTTCCAAATTATCCGAACACGTTTCTATCATTCAAGTATTTCAAAAAAAAAAAAACTAACATATACTCATTTAAAATCTTACAAACAACCAATCATGTTTCTAAGATTACAATTAACATTAAAACATAAAAAGAAAACAAGCATGCCTTGAACACCACCCCTAGGCCGAAATCCTCATAGCCCAAAATCAACAAATCATTTCATGTTAAAAAAAAATGAAAACACCCATCATTATATTTTAATAGATCAAATCCAAAACCCTTGTCAAACTCGATCATACATCCTCCTTAAATATAAAAAATAATCATAATCATAAATCATTATGCATCATATTCAATTATCTCATAACAAATCAAATCAACACATGGCAAGGATTCAAATAGACATCAAAACTTCAAGATCCTTTCAATAAAATAACAAAATTAAAAAAAGGATTAGGGATCAACTACCTCCTTGATAGAACCAATACCCAAAATGGCAATCACTCTTGAACAACCTAGGGTTTCGAAACCCATAACAAGAAAAGAAGAAACAAAACTTAGGATTGAGGGGACGAACCTTAGACTTAGAAAATTAACCCAAGGATCAAACAAGACAAAAAACCATACCTAGATTTTTCAAAACCTCCTTTTTTTTTACTCTCTTTCTTCCTTTCTTTCTCCTTCTCTCTCTTTCTCATGTTCGTTCTCTCCCTTTCTCTCTCTATGGTCGACGGTCCCAAGGAGCAAAAATGTTCTTCTCTTCTTTCCTTCCCTCTTTATTCTAACCTAGCAAATAATAACCTAATTAAAAAAGAAAGGTAAGTTTCCTTTTCTTCCTTGTTTTCTTTTATTTTATTTTTATTTGATTTTTCTTAATTAGGGGGAAAATGAAGAGTACATAAAGATGACAACTCCTCTTCACTTTTTAGCTAAAGAAAATCACCCAATAAAAATAGAAATGTAATCCTTCCTTTCCCACTATGCTTCACTCGTCCATCCTCTTTCCTCTTCTTTATTTTATTTTTTTTCTTCATTTTCATTAACTAAAATAATTCTAATAAAAGGAAATAAAAGTGTGTAGAAAATTATATGCAAGTGTAGAAAATATGTGTATGCGGCTTGTTTCTTATAAGAAGGGGATTATAGTAATTTGACCCGCTATGGGTATAATTTTTTAATTTGAGACAGTGTGATTGAGACCACATTATTATGTGGATATATTTGGGTTATTCGACGCGAGGCGATCCTGATGAGCGAGTTAGCAGAAAAGTTACAACAGGGTTTAATACCGGGCTCGGGGTGAGCTTAGGGCTATTTTTAGTAATTTAGTACATTACCGGGATTTAGTGGGCAATGGGAAAATTATGTGGCAATCATGTGAGAATATTGGAAGTAACGGGAACTATAGGATGTAAATTGTGAATAGCGGGGTATGAGACAAAGGACAAAATTTCCCTTGAGAGCACATGATGAATAGGCTAAGGGCAAAGGTCAATTTGGTCATTTCTATCCAATATAGGACTTGGGGGCTGGGAACTTATCAGAAGGTTTGGGAAATTAAAAGGGAATTCTCAGCAGCTCTCATTCTCTCACCCTCGTTTTCTCTTTAACTTCTGGAGATTTGGGTGGCTTGAGTCAATTTGAGGGAAGTTAGCTTGGAAGTGAGGCCTAAAACTAGAGATTGGTTTGGAGAAGATTAAAGCTTGAATCATACAGGAGAGGTAAGGGTTTTAATTTGAATTCCTCATGTTAGTTCAGTTGAATTATTTAGAGCTATGGTGTTTTGCATGTGTGTGAGTTGAGAGAGTGAATTTTGGTTGTGTTGATGAGTTTTGAGTTAATAATTGCCAGGCTTTGTTGTTGGAAAAGGTTATTGTTATCCAAAAAGCAGGTATGGATGACATGGAAAATATTTTCAACATGTGGCTGACACCTGGCAAAGGTTCTATTCGACCATCGATCGGGGATGTTCCCCTGACACATCATTTGAGTTTTTTTATACGACCAGACTGCTCATATAATCCGTATCTTTATGAGTAATCTTGTAAAATTGTAGTCATATTTGAGATTATTTCCATTTATACCTGATGTTGACGGTGAGAACTCTTCAACGAAGTTAAGTTGGAAACAATTATCAAATAAAGACTGCTGATTAGAAAACAGTAAAAACTTGAACAAAAACTCGAGAACAATGATGGCACAATAATGGAGAAATCAATCTTTCATTCAGACTTCAGGTTCTGCTACAGTAAAATTTCCAACCCCCTTTCAGGTGGTTTTAGGGTTCATTTTATAGTAGGCTCTAATGGCCTTAGATACATAGTGGTCCAGGGGACCAAGTGGTACATACGTACTGTGTCAGAGGAGTGGCTTCAGAGGTTGTGGTCGTACATCCCGTACAGAAGCAGGTGTCAGAAGGATGTCTCCACTACTTGTCGGTAGCCATGTCTAACGTGTGGTGGCAGGCGTAGTGGCGCAGGGGGTAGTGGTGTCGGCTCTGACCTATGGCCGTACACGTACGGACCATAACTCCTATCCTTGCATACCCACTCCTGGCGTTCCCACTACTTGTCTTGTATGGCGAGGCCATGGGCGAGGCCATGGGAGAGGCCAGGGGCGAGGCCATGGGTGAAACTATGGACGCATCTCGCGAGGCCACTTGGGAGGTGTGGCCTAGGCATCTCGCGAGGCCCTTTGGGTGGTGTGGCCTAGGCATCTCGCGAGGCCACTTTGGTGGTGTGGCCGAGACCTTCTCGCGAGGCCAATTGGGAGGTGTGGCCTAGGCAACTCGCGAGGCCCTTTGGGTGGCATGGCCTAGGCATCTCGCGAGGCCACTTGGGAGGTGTGGCCTAGGCAACTCGCGAGGCCCTTTGGGTGGCATGGCCTAGGCATCTCGCGAGGCCACTTGGGAGGTGTGGCCTAGGCATCTCGCGAGGCCCTTTGGGTGGCGTGGCCTAGGCATCTCGCGAGGCCACTTTGGTGGTGTGGCCGAGACCTTCTCGCGAGGCCACTTGGGAGGTGTGGCCTAGGCATCTCGCGAGGCCCTTTGGGTGGCGTGGCCTAGGCATCTCGCGAGGCCACTTTGGTGGTGTGGCCGAGACCTTCTCGCGAGGCCAATTGGGAGGTGTGGCCTAGGCAACTCGCGAGGCCCTTTGGGTGGTATGGCCATGGGCGAGGCCATGGGCGAGGCCATGGGCGAGGCCATGGGCGAGGCCATGCGCGAGGCCGTGGGCGAGGCCATGGGCGAGGCCATGGGCGAGGCCATGGGCGAGGCCATGGGCGAGGCCATGGGCGAGGCCATGGGCGAGGCCTTGGGCAAGGCCATGGGCGAGGCCATGGGAGAGGCCAGGGGCGAGGCCATGGGTGAAACTATGGACGCATCTCGCGAGGCCACTTGGGAGGTGTGGCCTAGGCATCTCGCGAGGCCCTTTGGGTGGCGTGGCTTAGGCATCTCGCGAGGCCACTTTGGTGGTGTGGCCGAGACCTTCTCGCGAGGCCAATTGGGAGGTGTGGCCTAGGCAACTCGCGAGGCCCTTTGGGTGGCATGGTCTAGGCATCTCGCGAGGCCACTTGGGAGGTGTGGCCTAGGCAACTCGCGAGGCCCTTTGGGTGGCATGGCCTAGGCATCTCGCGAGGCCACTTGGGAGGTGTGGCCTAGGCATCTCGCGAGGCCCTTTGGGTGGCGTGGCCTAGGCATCTCGCGAGGCCACTTTGGTGGTGTGGCCGAGACCTTCTCGCGAGGCCACTTGGGAGGTGTGGCCTAGGCATCTCGCGAGGCCCTTTGGGTGGCGTGGCCTAGGCATCTCGCGAGGCCACTTTGGTGGTGTGGCCGAGACCTTCTCGCGAGGCCACTTGGGAGGTGTGGCCTAGGCAACTCGCGAGGCCCTTTGGGTGGCATGGCCTAGGCATCTCGCGAGGCCACTTGGGAGGTGTGGCCTAGGCATCTCGCGTGGCCCTTTGGGTGGCGTGGCCTAGGCATCTCGCGAGGCCACTTTGGTGGTGTGGCCAAGACCTTCTCGCGAGGCCACTTGGGAGGTTTGGCCTAGGCAACTCGCGAGGCCAAGCGAGGCCATGTCTCCTCACGCCTAGGCATCTGAGCGGGGCCGTGCAAGGCCATGACATCTTAGCATCCACACCTTGTAAACTGCGTGTTTTCCCTTGATGAGATTTTGAGCATCAACACTTGACATCTTAGCATCCACACCTTGTAAACTGCGTGTTTTCCCTTGATGAGATTTTGAGCATCAACACTTGCCCCCCTAGTCTAGGGGAGGGCCTTTAGGTGCTCTTGTAGACTATTCATCTTGGTTCTTATACATAGGCCTTCATGCATGGCTTAATATTTGCACCTTACTTCATTATTAGTATTACTTCTCTTTTGGTAACTCTTGTATTGTCTCAAGAACTCCCTTTTTCTTTTAATGTATAAATACATATGTTGCTTGTTTATTTCTTGTTCTATTGCATTTGAGGCCCTTTTAAGCCTTTGTGAAGGGGTTTAGTTGGTTCCCCTTTTTTATCTATCATGCTAGAGGTCCTTTGGAGCCCATGTGAAAGGGTTCACTGGGACCTCTTTTGGTTCCTCTTGGTTGCTTTCATAAGGATATTTTGACCCCTTGGGTCTTAGTTATCCTTTTATGTTTTTCTTGCGCGCGCTTATTATTTCTTTGCGAGAAGCGTCCCTCTCGTCATTATGCATAGTACTATTTCTGCAAGGGTCTCTTTGAGGACCCTTTTTGGCTAGACGGCTTGGTGGCCGCTCTAGACTTATTAGTGTTGTCACTATATATATATAATTTTTTTTTTGTAAGGCCTTTTGGCCTCCTTGATGTTCACAAGGGTAGCTAATCCTTGTAAACCCAGGGGACGCCTTGCAAGGTCTTTTTACTGTTTCCTGTGTTTAGGGACTTCGCCTAGGGCCTCGATATAAGGGGTCCTTCTAGGACCTCCCATTAAACGGTCCTTTTTATGGCCATGGTCCCTCTCGGGTCCTCCTGATGGAGGGCCCTTTTTAGGATCCTCCTGGTGCATAGGATCCTTTTTAGGATCCTGGTGCAAGGGGTCCTTCTTTGGATTCTCCTGCTTGTTGCTTGCTTCGTCTCCACGGGCCACTTCCTCTTGATGGAGGGCCCTTTTTAGGATCCTCCTGATAGGGGGTCGTTTTTAGGTTACTCCTAATTGAGGGCCCTTTTTAAGATCCCTTATTAAAGGGTCTTTTTTAGGAGCCTCTTTTTTAGAAGTCTCCTTTTTAGGAGGGCGAGGGGTCCTTTCTAAGATCCTCCGTTAGAGGGCCCTTTTTAGGTTCCCCTTGCTAGCTGCATGTTATTGCCTCCTATCCTGCCCCCCAAGCGCTTGGTGAAATTTATTTCGGCAGGCACTTTGGCTGATGCTTGTGCAGCGAAGAAAGTAAACACGGGAAGTAGCAAACGATTTCATTTATAGCACGCGGTTTACATATAACTTTGTAAATAAAAAAGAAAAAGGTTACATATAACTAGGAGGCTACCTAGGGTAGTCTCTTTGATTCTTACTTAAGCTAACATAACGAAGAACAAGCTAAACATAGGTTCTTTTGGCACTAAGAGCCGAAGTCTTGTTGGTTGCACTTCTCGAGAGGCTCCGTAACCTGCGGGTCCAATCTTGTGCGGGTCTAACTTGTGCAGGTCGCTCCTTCATGCACAGCCATCGCCATTGGCACGGACGGTTTGGTGGCTGCGCGGAGGGACATGTTATAGCATTCCCTCGCTTCCTTCTGCTCCCCTCTCACACATGCTACTCCCCCAGGGGTGGGGAATTTCATGGCCAGGTGATATACAGAAGTTATTGCCTTCAATTCTCTCAGAGAGGGTCTCCCTAACACCACGTTGAAGGCTGAGGTGCATTCTACCACGACGAAGTTGGCCATTACGGTGGCTTGCCTGGGTTGCTCCCCCATGGTGAGGGTTAATTCGATCGTCCCCAGGGGTCGCATCGAATCTCCCATAAACCCATACAAAGTCGTGGTGCAAGGCTTTAGGTGACGGAGGCTCAACCCCATCCTTTCCAGCGCCTGTCGATACAAGATGTCCACAGAGCTCCCGTTATCCACCATGACCCGATGTACCCTCATATTAGCTAGCTGGGCAGTTAGCACCAGGGGGTCATTATGAGGAAAGTGCACCCCCTGCGCATCTTCTTCAGTGAAAGTTATTGAGTCATTCTCGCCCTTGAAGCTCTTCGGGGGGCGTTGCTCCAAACTTAAAACGCAATGTGGTGGACTTTGCCGGGCCTCCCTGGCATACCTGTCTCGCCCTTTCCTAGAATCGCCTCCGAATCCTGGTCCTCCAAAGATGGCCCTAACCTCCCCCTGCACTTCCGGGGCCATCTCACGTGCCCGTGAGGTGGGAACTCCTCCTTCCGGCCTCTGGTTATCCTTGCGCACATACTTGTCCAAATGTCCCCTGCGGATGAGTTCCTCAATTTCTTCCTTCAAATGGATACACTCTGCTGTGGTGTGACCGGTATCCTTGTGGTACTGACAGTATTTACCAGGGTCTCTCTTGGACCGGTCCTTTCTCATTGGTGGGGGTCTTTTGAAAGGAACTCGATCTTCATTGGTGAGGTAAATGTGCTCCCTGGTGTCTGTGAGGTCTGTGTAGTAAGTGTAAGCCGCTTGCCTGCGATCATTCCCATGTTGGGTTTTCCTCTGGTGGTCATCTCTTGATCCATCGTATGCCCTTTTCTTCTTTGCTACACTCGACCCGTCGTTATCTGGGGGCTTCGCGGGGGGCTCCTCCTTTCCCACTTTCAGGTTTGCATGGCCATCCTCCACGCGGATGTACTTCTGCGCTCTCTCATAGAAGTCGTCTAAGTCGGTGACTTCCCTCTTCAACATGTTGTCCCACAACTTGCTTCCTGGGAGCACTCCAGCGGTAATGGCCATTTTTAACTCTCTGCGGGTCAAGCTCCCCACTTTGGCTGCTTCCATGTTGAACCTGTGAATGTAGCTTTTTAGACTCTCATTTTTGCCCTGTTTTACATTGGCGAGGCTGGTGCCCGGCATAGTATAATCACGCACGGCATGATGTTGTTGGAGAAACTCATCTGAAAACTATTGCCAAGACCTGACGGATCCCGGCCGAAGTCTCTTAAACCATTTGTATGCGGGTCCTTTCAGCGTGACTGCGAAACAGTGGCATCTAGCCCCGCTACTTATCCCTCTTAATTTCATCAAGTCATTGAATGTGTCTAGGTGGTACTTGGGGTCGGTGCTTCCTTCATACGGGGTCATATGAGGCTCCTTGAAGTTGGCTGGGAGTCGGATGGCTTGGATCTCTTTGGTGAAGGGTGATTCATAGTCGAACTCCTCCTCAAGGCTTTGCCCTCCAGACGCGGTAACAATCTTACTCCGCAGGCTCTTCATCTCTGTATCGAGGTCTTGCCTCTTCTTCCTCAGGGAGTCTCTTAACATGGACGGGTCGACACCTTCCTTTCCATCGCCTTCCCGAGGGACAGTAGGAGGGGTAGTCCTCTTATCCGCCCTCTTCTTGTTGAGCTCCTCTCGTAGATCCGCGGGCATCCTCCTTGAGGTGACCTCGATGTCGTTGTGAGAGCCACCATTGTTCCCTTGCCTTGGCCCCTGGGGTGGCCTCGACGGTCCGGGACGCTCCTGCGGCTTCTCCCTGGGGGTGTTACTGGTGGAGTGTCTGGTCCTCCCGTCGTCTACTGGTACAGTGGTTTCCCGACCCTTCTCTTTCCTCTGGGGCAGGGTCATGTTCGACTTACCTTGCAACAGGCCATTCAGCACCTCCTGCATGTTCTCTAGGGTAGTCTCTAGTCTTTGGTTTTTACGGTGCAGTTCACGAATCTCCTCTTCATAGAAACAAGATTTGGAACTCGAGCTCACGGAATGGACCCGGGGTTGCTTATCGTGTCTACGCGTCGAGGGGCCCGGGTCTTGCCGGCCGGAGTTCGGTACTTGTGGTGGTTTGGGAGGAGGGAACTCATTGGCATTCCCGGGTGGTGCAGTAGTTGTCCTTGGAGGACTTTCACCGTGTGGGAAGGCCGGTGACGAGGCCTCCTTGTCATTCTCGTGAACCTCAGGGTCCCTTGGGGGCTCTACGTCCCGGGGTGGAGGTGGATCCTTCATGGAGGCCTTCAGCTGGACTCCGGTAAGGTGGACCTCCACTTCTTGAGGCTCCCTGAGTCGCTTCGAACGTCTTGGCATTTCTCCTTGCCGGAAGTAATGGCAGAACAGTAGCTTGGTGCGTACGTTCCCACAGACGGCGCCAAACTGTTGACGGTGAGAACTCGTCAACGAAGTTAAGTTGGAAACAATTATCAAATAAAGACTGCTGATTAGAAAATAGTAAAAACTTGAACAAAAACTCGAGAACAATGATGGCACAATAATGGAGAAATCAATCTTTCATTCAGACTTCAGGTTCTGCTACAGTAAAATTTCCAACCCCCTTTCAGGTGGTCTTAGGGTTCATTTTATAGTAGGCTCTAATGGCCTTAGATACATAGTGGTCCAGGGGACCAAGTGGTACATACGTACTGTGTCAGAGGAGTGGCTTCAGAGGTTGTGGTCGTACATCCCGTACAGAAGCAGGTGTCAGGAGGATGTCTCCACTACTTGTCGGTACCCATGTCTAACGTGTGGTGGCAGGCGTAGTGGCGCAGGGGGTAGTGGTGTCGGCTCTGACCTATGGCCGTACACGTACGGACCATAACTCCTATCCTTGCATACCCACTCCTGGCGTTCCCACTACTTGTCTGGTAGGGGTACTATATCCGTACTCTGACTTCTTTAGGTTTGTAGGCACATTCCATACTCATGCATGTACCGTGCCCCTTGTGAGTATTCTCGCCTCCAAGGCCATGGGCCATGGGCGAGGCCATGGGCGAGGCCATGCGCGAGGCCATGCGCGAGGCCATGGGCGAGGCCATGCGCGAGGCCATGGGCGAGGCCATGCGCGAGGCCATGGGCGAGGCCGTGGGCGAGGCCGTGGGCGAGGCCGTGGGCGAGGCCGTGGGCGAGGCCGTGGGCGAGGCCGTGGGCGAGGCCGTGGGCGAGGCCGTGGGCGAGGCCGTGGGCGAGGCCGTGGGCGAGGCCGTGGGCGAGGCCGTGGGCGAGGCCGTGGGCGAGGCCGTGGGCGAGGCCGTGGGCGAGGCCGTGGGCGAGGCCGTGGGCGAGGCCGTGGGCGAGGCCGTGGGCGAGGCCGTGGGCGAGGCCGTGGGCGAGGCCGTGGGCGAGGCCGTGGGCGAGGCCGTGGGCGAGGCCGTGGGCGAGGCCGTCGGCGAGGCCGTGGGCGAGGCCGTGGGCGAGGCCGTGGGCGAGGCCGTGGGCGAGGCCGTGGGCGAGGCCGTGGGCGAGGCCGTGGGCGAGGCCGTGGGCGAGGCCGTGGGCGAGGCCGTGGGCGAGGCCGTGGGCGAGGCCGTGGGCGAGGCCGTGGGCGAGGCCGTGGGCGAGGCCGTGGGCGAGGCCGTGGGCGAGGCCGTGGGCGAGGCCGTGGGCGAGGCCGTGGGCGAGGCCGTGGGCGAGGCCGTGGGCGAGGCCGTGGGCGAGGCCATGGGCGAGGCCTTGGGCGAGGCCAGGGGCGAGGCCATGGGAGAGGCCAGGGGCGAGGCCATGGGTGAAACTATGGACGCATCTCGCGAGGCCACTTGGGAGGTGTGGCCTAGGCATCTCGCGAGGCCCTTTGGGTGGCGTGGCCTAGGCATCTCGCGAGGCCACTTTGGTGGTGTGGCCGAGACCTTCTCGCGAGGCCAATTGGGAGGTGTGGCCTAGGCAACTCGCGAGGCCCTTTGGGTGGCATGGCCTAGGCATCTCGCGAGGCCACTTGGGAGGTGTGGCCTAGGCAACTCGCGAGGCCCTTTGGGTGGCATGGCCTAGGCATCTCGCGAGGCCACTTGGGAGGTGTGGCCTAGGCATCTCGCGAGGGCCTTTGGGTGGCGTGGCCTAGGCATCTCGCGAGGCCACTTTGGTGGTGTGGCCGAGACCTTCTCGCGAGGCCACTTGGGAGGTGTGGCCTAGGCATCTTGCGAGGCCCTTTGGGTGGCGTGGCCTAGGCATCTCGCGAGGCCACTTTGGTGGTGTGGCCGAGACCATCTCGCGAGGCCACTTGGGAGGTGTGGCCTAGGCAACTCGCGAGGCCCTTTGGGTGGCATGGCCTAGGCATCTCGCGAGGCCACTTGGGAGGTGTGGCCTAGGCATCTCGCGAGGCCCTTTGGGTGGCGTGGCCTAGGCATCTCGCGAGGCCACTTTGGTGGTGTGGCCGAGACCTTCTCGCGAGGCCACTTGGGAGGTTTGGCCTAGGCAACTCGCGAGGCCAAGCGAGGCCATGTCGCCTCACGCCTAGGCATCTGAGCGGGGCCATGCAAGGCCATGACATCTTAGCATCCACACCTTGTAAACTGCGTGTTTTCCCTTGATGAGATTTTGAGCATCAACACTTGACATCTTAGCATCCATACCTTGTAAACTGCGTGTTTTCCCTTGATGAGATTTTGAGCATCAACACCTGATTATCCGATTAGTTAGGGGAAAATATCTTTCACTAATTCATGTAACCCTCCTTGAGCCTATAAATAGAGAGAAATAGCTCAAGGGAGGGACTTTTAGCTGATTTTTGTTTATGCTTTAGAAGAGAATTTTGGCTATTATCTTTGTGTGGTATTACTCATCCCCCTAAGGCTTGTGAAACTCAAAGAACCCTAGTTCTTTGATCACTCCTTTGAGAATCAAGATCAATAAAAGCTTAAGTGGACGTAGGTCATTACTAACTTTTGGGGTCGAACCACTATAAATTTGTTGTGTCGTTTATTTTTCTTTCCATTAGATCTTATTCAATACTTTCTATCATATCAAGCGTTTGACTCCGTGTCAGTTGACCAAAACGAGGGTCAACATTTTGGTGCTTTCATTGAGAGCTTGAGAAGAAATCGTTGAAGGTACTAATGGAAAAAACATCCAAGAAAACTGGACAGGCTACCGCCGCTCCATCCCAGCCTCCTCCACCAAACATGGCTGAAGATGAACCTTATTTATAGTTCGATGAGGAGGAAGTAGACTCTAAGGCCCTGAAGACAACACTAGGGGTGTTGCAAGATGAACTGGCAGCTCTGAGTGCCACCGAGATAATGGCGTCATAGCAGAGGGAAATAGAGCGCCAGCGCCAAGAGCTGAGTGAAAGACAGGCGGAGATGGATCGTCGTCAGAGGGATGCCATGGCAACCCTCAAAGCAGCCCTCCAATTGGCAAGGAATCAAGCTGCGTCTGCCTCGCAGCCTGACCAACCCCTGAATGGACCACCTCAAAGAGGTCCCAATCCTAGCCCTTCGCTCCAGCCAGCAAGCCCTCAAAGGCCGGAGCAGCCACCAATGCCACAGGATGATGTCCCACCTAGGGACCCTGAGAAGCGGGCTCCATCCTAGGCTGGTCGAGGCAATCCCCCACATCCAAGGCATAATAGGGCTGGGCAGCAGCCCCGCAACCCTAGACGCCCAGGGGGTGAAGAGCCGCACCCGTCGAGCAGGGGCAGCGTCCTTCTGGCAATAGAAGGAACTCAGAGACAGGCTCTGCGGTCAAGGGCCCTCCACAGCATGATAATGCATGGGGACCCACTGACCAGCCCAGGCCTCCCCCTAACGCTCAGGAAGTTCCAGCCCATGGAGGCAACCGAGGAAATAGTTGGTCCCACCATAGCCAATCGAGGTTCAGAGATGGCCACGGCTACAATGAGGCTAACTCAGGCATAGGGAATGCTGGTCGGAGAAACGAGAAGAGAGGTGGAGGCAGAAGCCCCCCACCTAGACAAGATCGACATGTAGGACATAATGTTGGGGGCAGCCTAGACAAAACAACGTCTTTAGCCGGCTCGGAGCCAGCGAGCAACAGTGAAGAGATGACGATCTAAGGGATGTACTCAACGACCGCTGAGAACGACACGACGAGTACATTCCCCCGGCACCAGAAGTCCCGACAATTCCTGAGGCTATTCAGGCCCAAATAGATGCCCTGAACCAAGCAGTGCAATAGCTGGTCGGGGGAAGAATGTCTCATATCGAGTACGACAGGAGAAGGGGCACTCTTTTCATACAAAGGATCGCCATGGCTGAAACCCCCAATAAGTTTAAAATGCCCACACTTCTGAACTTTGACGGGTATGGTGACCCGGTATCTCATGTCAACAAGTTTGAGATACAAATGGAAATTCAGAAGGTATCTGAAGACACTCGATGCAGGATCTTCCCTGCAACACTTTAAGTTCCCTCCTGCAAGTATTGTATCTTGGGAGATGTTCGTAAAGGAGTTTTACGGACAATTCTACGCGGGTCGTGTGCACCCAACTGAGGCAAACTAGCTGGTCGAGATACGCCAGCAAGAAGGACAACCACTAAAAGATTATGTCCAGCATTTCAAATGAGCAGCTGCTGGGGCCAAAACAGTGGGAAACGAAGGCAAAATGATGGCCCTAACTGCAGGAGTTAGGCGCCGTACGCCTCTTTGGAGTAGCCTCAAGAAGCATGGGGTTAAAACTACCCAAGAATTTTTGGATCGAGCTGATCGATACATCAAGCTCGAGGATGCAATTTCCAACGAGGGAAAGACCCCAAATAAGGATAAAAGGACTGAAGACCCCGCCAAAGCCGCTAATGGGTCAAAGCCCAACGGCAACGATAAAGGCAATGGGAATGGCAACGGAAAGAATGGGGGGAAGAGGCCACATAACGAACCCTCTACCTCCGAGAGTAAGCGCTCTAAGGGAAACTGTTATGAGACAAGGTTCACTAACTATACCACCCTTGCTGAATCTCAAGCAGAGGTGTATCAAGCCACAAGTTTCAATGTACCCTACAAAAGACCCTCTCCCATTCGAAAGGATATTTCGAAAAGGGATACAACTAAGTTTTGTCATTTTCATAACGACTACGGACATGATATGAATGAATGTAACCAGCTGAAGGACGAAATTGAGTTCCTTATTAGACAAGGACACTTGAGGAAATACGTGCGAGCCGCGGGAACTTCCCAATGAGAGGCTCCGGGTGGCAACGAGCAAGCGCCTACGCGCCAGCGCTCACCACCTTTACAGCCTAATCCAATGGCAGGTACCTTACTCACCATCTGCGGAGGCCCACACCTCGCGGGAAACAGCAGAAAGGCAAGGGAACGATACACTCGGACCCTACGCCATGACCAGGACATTGAGATGATGACTGTGGAGGATTGGGCAATGAAAAAGGCCCGAACAGAGGACGATGCAATAACTTTCTTTGATAATGATGCCCAGCATGTCCGGTTCCCACATTCCGATCCGCTGGTCGTGGATGTTCAGATTGCCAATATGATGGTGAAAAGAGTGTTGGTCGATACAGGAAGTTCAATTAACATCCTGTATAAATCTTCGCTGGAACGAATGAAGTTGTCCACAAAGGACTTGGAGCCTTGCAACCAAACAATTTATGGTTTCTCTGGTGAGGGACTCGCTCCAACATGGTCAATCAGGCTTCCAGTAACAGCAAGTATTGCGCCCGCCACCAGGACATTACTCGCTACTTTTATAGTAGTTGATTGTCCTTCGGCCTACAATGCAGTAATTGGAAGGCCAATACTGGTCGACCTTCGGGCCGTCACCTCTATATGGCACTTAGCCATGAAATTCCCAACAGAAGCAGGGGTAGGACGCGTATTGGGAAACCAGAGGGAAGCAAGGGAGTGCTACAATGACTCAATCACTAAGGCCAAGAAAGGTATGTCGAGGAGTGCTCCCCCAGAAGAGTTGCAAATGGCCATTTATGTACAAGCCCAATCAGGTGATGAAGTCACAAAATAGGGTGTTGCCCAAAGTGAGGATAGAGACTTAGATCCTCGCTTTGGGGATTTTGAAGAAGATATAGGACCTGTCGAGGACCTTGAGGAGGTCCAGCTTGACGAAGAGTTTCCGACCAGAGTTGTAAAGGTCGGCAAAAATTTAGAAACAACCAAATACGCATTGGTAGAATTTTTTAGGAAGCACCATGAAGTTTTCGCCTGGTCACATAAAGATATGGTTGGGATAGATCGTGCAGTCATCAGCCATGTCCTGAACGCCGACAAAAGCTTTCCACCTGTGCAGCAGAAAAGAAGGCTGCTTGATAAAGACAGATCAAAAGCCTTGAAGGAGGAAGTTGAAAAACTAAAGGAGAATGGGTTCGTCAGGGTGGCATTTTATCTGTCATGGGTCTCTAATCCAGTGCTGGTCCCCAAACCGAATGGAAAATGGCGGACCTGCGTGGATTTCACAGACCTGAACAAAGCCTTCCCTAAAGACTGTTTCCCACTCCCAAGGATCGACCAGCTGGTCAATGCAACTGCAGGCCATGAGATCCTCTCCTTTATGGATGCATATTCAGGATACAATCAGATTAGTATGCATCCCCCTGATGAGGATCACACTAGCTTTCGGACCGATACAGGGCTATACTATTACAAAGTAATGCCCTTCGGATTGAAAAACACTGGTGCGACTTACCAACGACTAGTTAACCACATGTTTAAGGAGTTGATCGGGATAAACATGGAGGTGTACGTTGATGAAATGCTGGTAAAGTCAAAAAAGGCAGAAGGACATGTGAAGGATTTACAAGAATGTTTCGATGTTCTGAACAAATATCAGATGAAGCTAAATCCTCTCAAATGTTCCTTCGGAGTAGGATCAAGGAAGTTCTTAGGGTTCATTTTCTATTCGAGAGGAATCGAGGCTAATCCCGAGAAGATCAAGGACCTGATCGAGTTGAAATCGCCAGTGAAGATCAAAGATGTGCAAAGTTTAACTGGAAGGATTGCCGCGCTCAGTAGATTTATTTCAAAATCAACAGATAAGTGCGTCCCTTTCTTTAATCTACTTAGAGGCAACAAGAAGTTCGAGTGGACTGAAGACTGCGAACAGGCATTCCAAGCCTTAAAAGCCCACATGGCGCAGCCTCCCGTCTTATCAAAGCCTGTAGATGGGGAAACTTTGTTCATATACCCGGCGATCATCGAATATGCTGCTAGTGCGGTGTTAGTGAGAGAAGAAGAAGGCATACAAAAGGCGGTGTATTATGTGAGCAAGAGGTTAATCGGAGCCAAATTGAGATATCCTCCCATTGAAAGATTAGCCTATTGCCTAATTTTGGCCTCAAGGAAGTTACGTCCTTACTTCCAAGCCCATCCAATCACAGTCTTGACTGACCAGCCCCGTCGGCAAGTTTTGCAAAAGCCAGAGGCTGCTGGTCATTTGTTGAAATGGCCAGTCGAACTTGGGCAGTTCGATATAACATACTCGCCGCGAGCAGCAATAAAAGGACAAGTCTTGGCTGACTTCATCGCTAAATTCACTGAACTCCTAGATAACGAGCAGGGTGAAAAGTCTAGTGCGCCTGAGCCTCAAGTTGAAATTCCTTCGTGGAAACTATTCACAGACGGATCATCCAACGAATCCCATGCAGGAGCAGGAGTGATATTGATAACACCGGAAGGGCATCGATTTCACTATGCTATTAGGTTTGATTTCTCCGCTTCAAACAACGAAGCTGAATATGAAGCCCTACTCTCTGGGTTAAGGTTAGCCAAAGACATGAACATAAAAGTGCTGGACATCTACAGTGATTCACAGTTGGTAGTGAATCAGGTCTTAGGAGAGTACCAAGCACGAGGCCTAAAAATGGTGGCTTATTTGAACAAAACTAAGGATCTGTTGGCACAATTTGAAAAATATACCCTACAACAAATACCTCGAGATCAAAATTCAAACGTAGATGCCCTAGCCAAACTCGCGAGTGCAAAAGATGCTGACACTTTAAATATAGTGCCAGTTGAGTGGCTATGCACACCAAGCATACGAGCAGATGAAACCAATATAGTGATCCAGTTAGCAGATACATGGATGGCACCGTACTTAGAGTATCTCATAAGCGGCACACTACCGGCAAATAGAAACAAAGCCAGGACCCTTCAAAGACAGTCTGCAAGGTATATCCTGGTCGATGGTATTTTGTACCGAAGAGGATACTCGATGCCACTGCTCAGATGTGTTATGCCAGAGAAGGCTAAAGAGCTAATGAAGGAGGTGCATGAAGGCTTCTGCGGAGACCACGCTGGGGGGCAAAGCCTATCAAAAAAGATCCTAAGGTAGGGATATTTCTGGCCAACGATGAATGAGGACTCGATGGAGTTCGTGCGAAAGTGTGATAAGTGTCAGCAGTTTTCCAAGATCCCACGAGCGGCTCCCAACGAGTTAAAGCAAATGCAAAGTCCATGGCCCTTCGCAGTATGGGGTATGGACTTGATCGGGTCCTTTCCAACAGGGAAAGGTGGTGTGAAATATGCAGTGGTAGCTGTCGACTACTTCACAAAATGGGCCGAGGCTGAACCGCTAGCAACCATAACGACAAAGAAAGTACTTGACTTTGTTATCAAAAACATTGTTTGTCGATATGGGTTGCCAAGAAAGATTGTCTCAGACAATGGCACCTAGTTTGATAATGACTTGTTCACAGACTTCTGTGAAAGACATGGCATCATCAAGAGCTTTTCTTCAGTTGCTCACCCCCAAGCAAATGGGCAAGTCAAAGCAGTTAATAAAACATTGAAAGATACCCTAAAGAAAAGGCTCGAGGAAGCTAAAGGAGCATGGCCAGAACAGCTGCCTGAAGTCCTTTGGTTGTACAAAACATCCCACCGAACAGCAATAGGTCATACCCCATTTTCCTTAGCATACGGGTACGAAGCCATGTTGCCTGTCGAGTTAGATCCGCCCTCGCACCGCAGAATGACATACGACCAAGACCAAAATAGCCAATTGTTGATGGAGTCCCTATACCTAGTCGAGGAGAGACGAGAAAAAGCCCAGCTCCGAGTAGCTGCGTACCAACAAAAAGTCGCTCGGTATTTTAACTCCAAAGTAAGAGAAAGAAAGTTCAGCGTCGGGGACTTGATACTTCGAAGAGTTTTCTTAAACACCCGCGACCAAGCTGCTGGAGTACTCGGACCAAACTGGGAAGGGCCTTACCAGATTGAAGAAGTCCTTCATCCAGGCACTTACAAACTTGCACGCTTGAATGGAGATCTCGTTCCACGTTATTGGAATGGAGAACACCTGCGCAAGTATTATCAGTAAACAGTCTTTCTTAAAGGACTGGCTTGTATTTATTTTTACTTTTTACAAGTTTTTGAAAAAGGGTTAGTCATGAGATATGGCTAATCGCTTATAAGTGTAAGATCTTTTTTTTAAGATCACTCGTAAAGACAAGTTTAGTCCATTTAATACGAGAATTATAAGGGACTGTGCGCAGCCAGTCATTCTTGCCAAACTTTGTAATTTTTTACAAGAATTTTCTCATTACGTGTGTTGTTTTGCTGTATTAAATTTTCATGTTCTATACCGAGCAGTAATGTTCGTACAGGTTTTGGTCAAGGCAAGTGACCAAGGACCTAAAGCTCCTCGATCACTTGGGGGGCATATAAGGCACATAGAAAGCAAAGCATACCAAGAGGTATGTAAACACATAAGCAAAATAAGTGAAAGCATGCTACGGTACTTCGAGTATTTTTCAAAATTTTATATTTTGTTAAATCAAACCAAAGTACTATGCTAAGTTCGGTCATGCGAACAGATGTTATAATAAAGCAAGAATATTATAATATCAAGCAGTACTGCTCGGATGTAAATGTTAAGTTAAAAGGAAAAGCTGCCCATGCAGCAATAAGAAAATAAATATTGTCTTAACATCATGACCTGTGGGTCATGTAAGAAAAAGAAAATAAAATAAGTAAAAAACAAGCTAAAGAGCAGCAGGAGGATCTTGGGGAGCATCTTGGTTGACTGCGTCTTCTGCAGCTTCCCCTCCATCCATCCCCATGGCCAGCGAAATCTCGGGGGAAGCAGGAACTCTAGCCCTTTCTTCAACAGCTAGTCGATCAGCGCAGCGAGCCAACTCAGCTTTCCTAGAATCCTCTGGAAGGTAGCCAAAATTGGCACTTTGGTTATGCTTCCAGAAATCGTAGAAGCATCGAAGTGTCGCATTCTTGTACCTTTCCAGGTCCTTGGCGTTCGTGAGCTTGAGTTGCTCCACTTGGCTCTTTAGGCTGGCAATGCTCTTGTCTTTCGCAAGATTTTCCTCCTGGAGCCTTTTGACATCTTTCCAGTGGATTCGGCTGGCCTCCTGGTATTCCTCTCTCTGTTTTCTAGCACTTTCCAGAGAGGCCTGTTTCTCCACCAGATCCGTAGCCAAAGAGTCCTTCTGCTGGGTCACCACTTCCAGCTCCCCCACATGCCTTGCCTCCGCGGCTTGAAGCTCCTCCATCAACTTCAACTCCTGAGCACGGGACTGCTCGATGCTGACACTCGAGCGCAGACGGGCAGCCGTTAAAGTCAGCATGGCCTACGCAAAAAATAAGTGTTAGACGGATTTCAGGAAAGTCAGATTGTATGTAAAGAGAAGTAAGATGCTTACACTGGCAGTCTCGTTCAGGGCCCTGTTGATGATCTGATCGACCCTCATTTCCTCTGTCCCATCCATGGCCTCTTTGCAACGGTCATGTTTGAGGATTTTGGCCAGGCGGTCCTTGGCAGATCTCAGGGCACGGTATGACAGTTCCGTCTCAGTTGAATCCCCCCCAGCCTGTTGTGTTTGTTCGGTAGGGGCTGGATGTGATGGAGTTTTGGCAGCTGGAGCGTTTGAAGGTGAAACCTTTTGCTTGAGAGGATGCTTTTCGGTATCTTGGGCAGGAGGCCCCTCCGCCGGAGAGCCCGAGGATCGGTTCTTCTTAGTCGAGGGCATTTGGCTGGACTCCCCATCATGTCTCCTGGACGACTTCCTCTTGCGAACCAGGGGGACTTCTTCCTCCTCCTGAGTGCTGTAGATGTCGAAGACATTGACAAAGGCCATTTCTGCAAAAGAAGTTAACATGCAAACAATGAGCCAAAAATGGGTAACAAATAATGTTGCATCAGAAAAGAAATAAAGAAGTAAAGTCCAATACCCGAGCTATTACTACTAGTTGCTATACTATTGACTCTACTAGTCATACACTGTAACGCCCTACTACCTTAGAGCCGTTACTAAGTGAGTTTAAAACACAACTGTGCAACTAACTGACTCTACGAGGTTTTCAAAGACCAAAAGTGTGACTAACCGGAAGCTAAGGCTGTAATCTTTGAAAATACTTAGTTTCATTGAAAACTTTAAGTATCAACATCTGGGATCCCAAAAATAAGGTTTACAAAATATTTACAACTCAAAAATAGATTTACACTTGATTTACTATCAAAAGAACAAGTTAATACAGCCATATTCAAAATGCCCCCAACCAAAGCAGTCGGGCAGGCCGAACATGTACGCGCCGCCCCCACGCTCTCCATACTCATGGCTGGTTGACTGACCCTTTGCTTTTACCTGCAACACAGAGCACCCGTGAGCCGGAGCCCAGCAAGAAAAATCATACAGCAAATAACATATGCATATAATATAGTTAACATATAATCCACTGATAACCAGAAAAACCATCAGACTGAACAAACACGGCCATGCCGCCCCAGAGGCCTTACCAATGCCTGGGGTCTCGGTCCTTACCGTATGGATAACTCATGTATCCATTGGGTCCCAACCTGACTATAAGCACTCCATGTGCTAAGTGTTACTTCCGGCCCCACAGCCGTTCTCAGCCTTCGCCGCTCTCGGCCTTAGCCGTTCATTTCATTATAATCACACATATAGTACATCTCGAAATAATCATTCAAACATATAATAATTCATTTAAGGTTATACATTAGCACGTAATACAATCTAGGGCCATGCCCTGCAATAACACTATGGGCCCATGCCCTGTTCTCGGGTGCTACAGTTTTCTTACCTGTATCCCGAGCTTCACAGTGCACCAAAGTCACGAGCACGGTCCTCTAACTTGAGCCTCGCCAAAACCCTAGTCACAACACATAGAAAACACTCTTTAATACTATCCAATTCCAAAACCACTTTTTGGGACCAATCCCGTAGTCTCGGAACCTCCAAATTCCTAAAACAATGCATCGGAAACATCCCCCGAGCCCTCGCAACAAATGCCCAAAATTGCAAAATTTCCCATCGTGAAAATAGCCTAGCGCCACGGCGCTACCCGTGAGGGCCGCGACGCCCAGAAAAGTCAGAAAGCTCCCCCCCTGACTTAGCCTCACGCCACGGCGCCGAAGAACAGGGCCGCGGCGCCCCTATGCGAACCTAGAAATTCTGGGTTTTTCTCCTGCAATTCCCTCATCCAAAACACCTCTAAACCAACCCAAACACATATCTCAACCCCAAAACCAATTTGAAACTTCAAATGAACCATCTCACAACCTATACACACAAGCATCAAGATCATAAACACAATCACACCCAAAAACCCACACCTTTGATTTCAACTTCAGAAAATTTAAACTCATAGCTCAAAACTTAAACCATGCTTCAATTTCTTAAACCAAAACAGAAACAAACCTTAAAATAGCATAAAATCCTTTCCTCAAGTGGAGAATACAACCCTAAGCTTCTTTGATTCTCCTCCTAAATTCCCACTTCAGCTCCTTCTACTCTTCTTCTTCTTCTTCTTCTTCTTCTTCTTCTTCTTGCCCTAGATTTCCCTCTATCTTTTCTTCTCTCAATTTTTAACAAAACCCATAATATGACTTAGTGTCTAAACTGAGTACCCCTATATCCCAGCTGAAAATTTTCTAAACTCCCTGCCAAATGACCATTCTACCCCTTCATAGTAATCCTTTCCTAACTAAACCTCAAGGGCACTCTTGTCCTTTTACCTAAATTACAATTTTACCAATTTCCATCTAAACTTGTTACCCTCAACAGTAACTAATGGTTACTCAGGTTACTCAAACACCAATAACCATAACCACTAATTCACAACTCAACTTATAAGATTCCCAAAGTACCCCTAGGCTCCTCTCGAGCTGGGTATAAAATCCCATTGTGACTTTTATACTAACTAGCTCACTAGGACTGTCTCGACGCATGCATCACAATAAAAACACCACACTCACGTGGTACAAATTACATAATACAATTATCACATTTATGCCCTCAATGGGCTAAAATTACCAATTTACCCCTAACATACAAACGGGGCCCACAAGCATAAATATACAACCTAATCATGCATTCTAATCACATATTCAATCAAATTCAAGCAATAACATGTTAATTCACTTATTGCCCTCCAGGCATGCTTAAACAAGGTCTTAAACCTTATTAGCAACTTGGGGTGTTACATACACTCACTCTCTGGCATGAAGAAGTCTAGCCCTAGGTTTGGAGTATATGTAAAATTGTCGTCCCCGTCAAATAAGTGACAGGGAATTGGCAAGCTCTCTAGGAATAAAATAATTGTACCATTTTTGTCAGAGGACTCGTCTAAGTCTATGACGGGCTCGGTCGCCTTTTGTTTTCCCTTTCCTTTGGGGGCAGAAGACCTTTCTGTTGGGGGGGTGCCAATGGTTCCCTGATTGTAACCGCAGTCGGTCTCCGTCGAGGAGGAGACGCTGGTGGTTGCTGCTCGGGATTTTCCTTGGCAATGGCACTTCCTGCCGCAGGTTCCCTCACATCTTGGTGAGGGGCCAAGAGGCCAACTAGCCTCAAGTTGGCCTCGGTGACCAGAGATTTGACTCTCTTCTCAACGTATGTCATGCTGGCCAACATGGCAGACCTCAACACCATGTCTGGTGTAGGGTCTGGTCGCAACCATGGGCCTGAAAAACACAAGAATTTTCAGAAAAATGCTAAGTAAAAACAGGGACCAGTGGAAAAATACTTTTACCTCCTCGAGTGAAGGCCAGGTTATTCGCGACCATGTCAGGCGTGAGGAAATACTCCTAACTGTATTTCCCCACGTTTGAAATATGGGTTGTGTCACTCAGGAAGGTTCGGTTGGTCTCCTGGTGAAAAAATTGAAAGAACCCCGTACCAGATTGTTGGGGGTTGGACTTAAGGTCAAAAAGGTAATTGACCTCGTGAGGGGTAGGCTCTGGCCATTTCTTGTGGTTATAAAGGATATAGAGTGCAGCAAGCATTCTATATCCATTTGTTGTGATTTGGAAGGGGGCGACTCCAAAATAGTTCGCCACCCCTGGAAGAATGGATGGAGAGGAAGGGTAGCCCCAGCCTCTATGTGATATCTCGACCAGGCGCTATATACACCTTCTGGAAAATTCGCCCGCTCGTCTGCAGTGGGGATTCTGAGGGTTACCCCAGAAAGGTCGTATATTCTGAAGTAGTTGGCTAACATCCTAGGGGTTACATGACTGAGTGGGGAAAGATACCACTCGACGTCTGGAAGAACTGAATACCGAGGACGGGCCCTGACTTAGATGTGAGGGTCGGGAGCATTATTAGCTCGACCACTGGTCGAGGGAACCCCAGCCTGCGGGCCAGGCTGGGCTAGTGGATTTGAAGGGTTTTTCTTCTTGGCGGTAGGCTTGGCACGACCCATGCTGGCAGAAGTTAGTTGGGGTCTTGGAGGAGAAATTCGCAAAAAGGGAATTTCTTGGATTTGCTGAGCTGGTTGCTCTTCACCCTTGAGCAGCTGTACGAGCAGGTCGTCGTCTATCGGCCTTTCACTTCCCCACAAATCTGGCATTAAAATTTGCGAACAGAAAAAGGGGGAGGTGAGGAAGAAGAGCCTAAGAAGACGGTTAGAATAACGATGTTCGTGTACAAAAGTATAACTTTTATACAACAGCATTCTAACGAAAAAAATTGAAATTTTCATACGAACAGTTTGAAAAACAAATCAAAAAGTGAAAGTAAAAAGTTTTTTTTTAAAAAGCTTTTTCAACTCCAGTAAGGGCGGGAAAAACCCAGTTTTTTAGCTAGCTTGAAAATCAAATTTTTACTTCAATTTTACGTCCTAAATCTATGATCTCGACTATCATACTAATTCATAACCCCTGTAAAACAAGGATTCTCTACCATATCTAACATCAGCAAACAAACGTCCAATTTTCCTATATTTTTACTCAAAAACACAATACTGTCTCAGAGCCTAAAACGCTTGCATAAACAGACATGCACAGCAAAGTAAAGGGTGCAAAAGTTCTGAAGCATACCTATACGAAGATTGTGAAGTCCTGGAAAAATTTCGAGTCTGGGTGTGCAAACAGCAGATTCCTGGAACGACGAAGGATGAACTTCAGAGAAATTTCTGGGCTCTGGAGTTCTTGGAGTGTTCTTGACAGAAAGATAACTTATAAAAAGTGAAAAGGAAATTCTAGAAGCTATATATATTGTCTAAGATATGTAAAAAAGAGGCAATCATAAGTTCCCCTTTTTTGAAGCATGGGGAAGAGTGATAGCCGTCAAAGGTTTGCTTGGGAACCAAAAAGGCATGATTGGACGTGGGTAGGTCACTTTTTCCAAGGAGGCACGAACTATTCTGATAGATTTGGTGGGGTAATCGAAGGGTCATTTTCCTAAAGTTTATTTATTGCTGGCCGTAATAAATAAACTTGGGGGGCAAATGTTATCCAAAAAGCAGGTATGGCTGACGTGGAAAATATTTTCAACACGTGGCTGACACCTGGCAAAGGTTCTGTTCGACCATCGATCAGGGATGTTCCCCTGACACGTCATTTGAGTTTTATATACGACCAGACTACTCGTATAATTCATCTTTATGAGTAATCTTGTAAAATTGTAGTCATATTCGAGATTATTTCCATTTATACCTAATTATCCAATTAGTTAGGGGAAAATATCTTTAACTAATTCATGTAATCCTCCTTGAGCCTATAAATAGAGAGAAATAGCTCAAGGGAGGGACTTTTGGCTGATTTTTGTTTATGCGTTAGAAGAGAATTTTGGCTATTATCTTTGTGTGGTATTACTCATCCCTCTAAGGCTTGTGAAACTTGAAGAACCCTAGTTCTTTGATCACTCCTTTGAGAATCAAGATCAATAAAAGCTTAAGTGGGCGTAGGTCATTACCAATTCTTGGGGTCGAACCACTATAAACTGTTGTGTTTTTCTTTCCATTAGATCTTATTCAATACTTTCTATCATATCAAGCGTTTGACTCTGTGTCAGTTGACCAAAACGAGGGTCAACAGTTATGTTAATCATGGGAATAGAGTTGAAAGATTTGGGGTGTAATTAAGTTGTTTTTAGTTGGGTTCGGCTAAGGAAAAACCCCAAAATTCTGGGTTCGAAGGGCTGGGCCGCAGCTCCGTTCTTTGTGTGCTGCGGCCCTATGGAGCAAAGAGGAGCCGTGATGGCTCGGAGGCAGAGGCGGGTCGCGGCACTGCAGGGGAAGCTCGACGGGGCATGTTTGTTTTTTCAGGGAGGTCGAGCCTCTGATTAAAGGTGGGCCGCGGCATGGGTCCTTAGGGTCGTGGCCCTTAAGGGGTATTTTGGCCCTAATGAGGATTTTAGGTCGGGAACTTAACCTTTTGGTCTCAGGATCGATTCTACTTCCTTGTTAAGTTGAATTTGATGTCCCGAAGGTTAGGATTTGGTATGGAAGCTTTTATTCTCCTGTTGTTGATGGAATTCCTAATTATGGTTGTGACTAGGTCTACGCTAAGGGCTCAAATTAGGGATCGTACTCAAAGGGCGTTGCTAGTATCTTGCATTCGAATCGAAGGTAAGAAAACTGCACCCAGATGTGAATGTGTGGTTAGGGCTTAGTTCAATGGTCAAACATAAACATGATTAAGGCTTTAGCCTTGTTAATGAGCATGATTATAATTATGTTTGATAATATCTAGTTAAGTACATTAGAATGTGCATAATTATGGTTATGCTTATAATTGTTGTTTGAGTTCATTATAATGTATTGTGACTGTAGGCACGTATGTGATATGAGATACGTGATTGTCAGTTGTGACTAGAAAGCCCGGTTTATAAACAAGAGGATTGTTAGGACGTTAATTGGTGATCGATTTATTAGTCGAGGGCATATTGGACTTTGAGAGACTTGTCTTATAAGTCGAAGGTTGTAAAGCTTTGACTTACAAGTCGAGGGCATGTGAGGCTTGACTTATAAGTCAAGGATTTGAAGGACTCGGTTTTTAAGTTGAGATTGGCATTGTGCATGTGGAGTGCAGGCCACCATGGCTGGGCCACCCTGGGAGTGCAACAAGCAGTTGACTAGCTCGGATGCCAACAAATTGAAAGGAAGTGTGACACGCACTTGTGTGACCCTATGGTTGTTGATTTGTATAATGAATACACCAGATTCAGTTATTACTGTTCGATAGATATATTACGCTATGAATTGTTTAATATGTTTTCTTGCTGAGTCTTTTGGCTCACAGGTGCTTTGTGGTGTAGGTAAAGATAAAGAGAAGCTCAACTAGCCATGAGTCGGAGGGCGATAGCAGTGACATGTACATATGCAGTCCGCTCGACCACCACGGCCAAGATGCTCAAGGAAACTAGGGTTAAACCCAAATTTTTCCGCCTAGGTCGGCTTATTATGTAACTTGAATGTTGTAACCAGTTTTTAAATGATGCTTTTTGGGATCCCGTGTAAAGAACATGCTTTTGATTTAATGAAAATACTTATGACTTAATCAAAAGTTTTTAACACCTAAACCTTTAGTGGCTTAACCACATGTTTAATCCAAATGACTTGTTTAGCAAGTCCAGCACTGGTTTTAAACACACTTGGTGTCGGACCCTAATTAGCAAGGCGTTACAATTTGGTATCAAAGTTGCCAAGGTTTAAGGGTTCTTGATGTTGGACTGGGCATGTACATTCACTGCTAAAGATAAGCTTGACTCAGGGTTGGGTAACTATTAATATAGTTATATGTATGTTTATCCATAAATCAGCTGCTGATGAGGTGGCAATGATTTTTGACACGTGGCGGACACGTAGCAGAGATACGACTCGACTATCGACCAGCCTTATTCCACAAGAAAAGATCAATTTTATATACGACCAGCTTGGTCGTATATTTCGTTCATTTATGTAAAGATATGTACAGTTGTGATGATATCCGAGAATATCTCTTCATTATGACCTGCAGATCCGATCATTAAGGATAGATATTATTTCCTAATTCATGTAACTCTTCCTGAGCCTATAAATACACAAGAAATAGCTCAAGGAAGGGGATCGGTCTTTTTCTTTCGGAATTATACTACTATTATCCATCGTTGTATTGCTTTCTTCTTGTAAGGTCTGTGAAACTCAGGAACCCCTAGTTCTTTGATCACACCTTTGGAGCTCAATATTAATAATAGTATTAAGTGAACGTAGGTCATTACCAATCATTGGGGCCGAACCACTATAAATCTCTGTGTTCTTTATCTTTCCAGTAGATTATTTTCAAGCTCTATACCATTTTCCTGTCGTTTTATCGACTCCGTGTCGTTGACCAAAATCAAAGTCAACATTCTGGTGCTTTCATTGAGAGACTTGAATCCAAGAAAATCTAATGGCAAAGACTACCAAGAAGACTGGACAGGCTGCTGCTGCACCATCCTATCCTCCTCCCCCAAATATGGCTGAAGACGAACTTGATTTGGAGTTCAATGAGGAGGAAGTGGACTCTGAGGCCCTGAAGACAACACTAGGGGTGTTGCAAGATGAGTTGGTCGCGCTGAGGGCCAATCAGGAGAGTGTCGCCGAGATAATGGCGTCACAGCAGAGGGAGATAGAGCACCAGCGCCAAGAGCTGAGCGAGAGACAGGCGGAGATGGACCGTTGTCAAAGGGATGACATGGCATCCCTTGAAGGAGCCCTCTAGTTGGCTAGGAATCAGGCTACATCTGCCTCGCAGCCTGATCAACCCCCAAGTGGGCCACCTCAAAGAGGCCCCAATCCTAGCCCTCCGCTCCAGCCAACAAGCCCTCAAAGGTCAAAGTAGCCACCGATGCCTCAGGATAATGTCCCACCTAGGGACCCTGAGATGCAGCCTCCGTCCCAGGCTGGTTGAGGCAATCCCCCGTGTCCAAGGAAAAATAGGGCCGGGCAACAGCCCAGCAGCCCTAGACGCCGAGGGGGTGAAGAGCCGTACCCACCGAGCAGGGGGCAGCGTCTTTCTGCCAATAGAAGGAACTCAAAGAAAGGCTCTGCAGTCAGGGGCCCTCCACGGCATGAAAATGCACAGGGACCCACCGACCAGCGCAGGCCTTCCCCTAACGCTCAGGAAGTTCCAGCCCAAGGAGGCAATAGAGGAAACAATCGGTCCCACCATAGCTAGTCAAGGTTCAGAGATGGCCACGGCTACAATGAGGCCAACTCAGACAGAGGGAATGCTGGTCGGAGAAACATGGAGAGAGGTGGAGGCAGAAGCCCCCCACCTAGAGAAGATCGACAAGCAGGACATAATGCTGGGGGGGCAGCCAAGACAAAAGAATGTCTTTAGCCGGCTTGGAGCCAGCGAGCAACGGCGAAGAGTCGATGACTTGAGGGATGTATGCAACAACCGTCGAGAAAGGCACGATGAGTACATTCCCCTGGCACTAGAGGCCCCGACAATTCTGGAAGCCGTTCAGGCTCAAATCGATGCCCTGAACCAGGCTGTGCAGCAGCTGGTCAGGGGGCGAACATCGCATATCGAGTACGATCAGAGGAGAGGCACCCCTTTCGTACAAAGGATTTTTGTGGCAGAAACCCTCAACAAATTCAAGATGCTGACTCTGCCAAACTTTGACGGGTACGGAGACCCGGTATCTCATGTTAATAAATTTGAGATACAAATGGACATTCAAAAAGTCTCTGAAGACGCTCGCTGCAGGATCTTCCCAGCGACCCTTTCTGATGCCGCTCAGGAGTGGTTCTTTAAGTTCCCTCCTGCAAGTATAGTATCCTGGGTAATGTTCGTGAAGGATTTTTACGGACAGTTCTATGCGGGTCGAGTGCACCCCACCAAGGCAAACCAACTGGTCGAGATACGCCAGAAAGAAGGGGAGCCTTTGAAAGAGTATGTTCAGCGCTTCATGCGAGCCGCAGCAGGAGCCAAGAGTGTGGGCGATGAAGGCAAGATGATGGCCCTAACCGATGGGGTTAGGCACCATTCTCCTCTCTAGAGTAGCCTCAGGAAGGATGGGGTTAACACCACCCAGGAGTTTTTAGATCGAGCGGATCGGTACATCAAGCTCGGGGACGTGATCGCCAACGAAGGAAAATCTCCAGCAAAGGACAAGGGACCCAAAGAAGAACCTGCCAAAGCCGCCAATGGGTCTAAGCCCAATGGCAACGACAAAGGCAACGGGAATGGCAACGGTAAAAATGGTGGAAAGCAAGTGAATGGCGAACCCTCAACCTCCGAGAGTAAGTGTCCCAAAAATAATAGGTATGAACCAAAATTCACCAATTACACCGCCCTTGTGGAAAGTTGGGTCGAAGTTTTCGAAGCGACCAAATAGAGCGTGCC
The DNA here is from genome assembly GCF_963169125.1 of Humulus lupulus. Classification (NCBI taxonomy): domain Eukaryota; kingdom Viridiplantae; phylum Streptophyta; class Magnoliopsida; order Rosales; family Cannabaceae; genus Humulus; species Humulus lupulus. The sequence goes on from NC_084796.1 coordinate 109,275,636, forward strand.
CTACAGACGACCCGTGCCTATAAGAAAAGATATCTCCAAGAGAGATTCAACAAAGTTCTGTCATTACCATAACGACTACGGGCACGACACCAATGAGTGTAACCAGCTGAAAGACGAGATTGAGTTCTTGATAAGACAGGGACACTTAAGACGATATGTACGAGCCACGAGAGGTTCTCAACGAGAGGCTCAAGGTGGCAACGAGTTGGTGCCTACATGCCAGCGCTCGCCACCTTTATAGCCAGCTCCCATGGCAGGTACCCTACTCACCATCTGCGGAGGCCCGCATCTTGCAGGAGATAGTGGAAAAGCAAGGGAACGATACGCTCGAACCCTACGCCACGACCAGGACATCGAGATGATGAGTGTTGAGGATCGTGCACCCAAAAAGGCTCGAACAGAGGAGGAATCGATCACTTTCTCTGATGACGACGCCCAGCATGTGCGATTTCCACACTCCGATCCACTGGTCGTGGATGCCCAAATCACAAATATGATGGTGAAGAGGGTGTTGGTCGATACAGGAAGTTCGGTCAACATCCTATATAAGTCCTCGCTGGAAAGGATGAAATTGTCCATCAAGGACCTAGAATCGTTCAACCAAACCATTTATGGTTTTTCCGAAGAAGGGCTCGCCCCAGTAGGGTCAATTAGACTCCCAGTCACAGCAGGTACCGCGCCTGCCAACAGGACATTACTCACTACTTTTATAGTGGTTGATTGTCCTTCGGCGTATAATGTCGTGATAGGGAGACCAATTCTGGTTGACCTTCGAGCTGTCACTTCTGTATGGCACCTCGCCATGAAATTCCCAACAAATGCAGAAGTAGGATGCATGCTAGGAAACCAGCGGGAGGCGAGAGAGTGCTACAACGCCTCGATCACCAAGGCAAAAAAGGGTGTATCGAGGGATGCATCCGAAAAAGAGTTGCAAATGGTATCTAATGTTCACGCCCGCTCATGTGATAATCTCACCAAATAGGGCGTTGTCCAAAGTGAGGATAGAGACTTAGATCCTCGCTTTGGGGATTTCGAAGAAGAAGTAGGCCCCATCGAGGACCTTGAAGAAGTCCAACTGGATGAGGGAAATCCGACCAGAGTTGTGAAAGTCGGTAAAAACTTAGAGACAACAACAAAACAAGCACTGGTGGAGTTCTTAAAGAGGAACCAGGACGTCTTTGCATGGTCACATAAAGAAATGGTTGGGATAGATTCTACAATCATCCGCCGTGTCCTGAACATTGACAAAAGCTTTCCACTTGTGCAGCAGAAAAGAAGGCTGCTCGACAAAGACCGATCGAAAGCTTTGAAGGAAGAAGTTGAGAAGTTGAAGGAGAATGGGTTCATCAGGGTGGCGTTTTATCCATCATGGGTCTCCAATCCCGTACTCATGCCCAAGCGGAATGGCAAGTGGCGTACGTGCATGGATTCTACAGACCTCAATAAAGCCTGCCCCAAAGACTGCTTCCCACTCCCGAAGATCGACCAGCTGGTCGATGCCACTGCTGGACACGAGATCCTCTCATTCATGGATATATACTCTGGGTATAATCAAATTAGTATGCATCCCCCTGATGAGGATCACACTAGCTTTCAAACCGATACAGGGCTCTACTGTTACAAGGTGATGCCCTTTGGTTTGAAAAATGCTGGTGCGACTTACCAGAGACTCGTCAACCACATGTTTAAGGAGCTGATCGGGGCAAACATGGAGGTTTACGTCGACGACATGCTGGTTAAGTCGAAGAAGTTAGAAGGACATCTAAGGGATTTGCAAGAATGCTTCAACGTCCTTAATAAATATAGGATGAAGCTAAATGCCCTTAAATGTTCCTTCGGATTTGGATCAGGGAAGTTCTTGGGATTCATAGTTAACTCAAGAGGAATTGAAGCTAATCCCAAGAAGATAAAAGCCCTGATCGAGATGAAGTCTCCAGTGAAGATTAAGGATGTCCAAAGTCTAATTGGGAGAATTGCCGCTCTTAGTAGATTTATTTCAAAATCAACGGATAAGTGCAGATGAGTGCGAGCAGGCCTTTCAAGCACTAAAAATGCATATGGCGCAGCCACCCATCCTGTTGAAGCCGGTCGATAAAGAGACTTTATTCATCTACCTGGCAATCACGGATTATGCTGCTAGTGCTGTTCTGGTGAGAGAAGAAGAAGGTGTGTAGAAGGCTGTCTATTACGTAAGCAAAAGGCTGATCGGAGCAGAATTGAGATATCCCCCCATTGAAAGGTTAGCCTACTGCTTAGTATTGGCCTCTAGAAAGCTGCGGCCTTACTTCCAAGCCCATCCGATTCTGGTATTGACCGACCAGCCTCTTCGGCAAGTTCTCCAAAAGCCAGAGGCTGCCGGAAGATTACTAAAGTGGGCAATCAAACTCGGGCAGTTCGATATATCTTACCTACCGCGAGCAGCGATAAAGGGACAAGCCTTAGCTAAATTCATTGCTGAGTTCACAGAGCCCGCGGGTGGCGAGCAAATCGAGGAGCCTAGCGAACTCGAATGTCAAATCCAAGCACCCTCATGGAAATTGTTCACAGATGGTCCATCTAACAAATCCCACGCAGGAGCAGGGGTGATATTGATAACGCCGGAAGGGCATCGATTTCACTGTGCAATAAGATTTGACTTCACTGCCTCTAACAATGAGGCTGAATATGAAGCACTGCTCGTTGGACTGCGGTTAGCCAAGGATATGAACATAAAAGCACTTGACATTAATAGTGATTCTCAGCTAGTCGTGAATCAAATCTTGGGAGAGTATCAAGCATGAGGATTAAAGATGGTCGCCTATCTAAACAAAGCAAAGGATTTGTTAGCCCAGTTCGACTAATACACTCTCCAGCAAGTGCCTCGTGATCAGAATTCCAACGCAGACGCTTTGGCAAAGTTGGCAAGTGCAAAAGATGCTAATACTCTTAACATAGTTCCAGTCGAGCGACTATCCGTGCCTAGCATCCAAGCAACGGAAACCACTTTAGTCATCCAGATGACAGATACATGGATGGTGCCATATGTAGAGTATCTATCAAGTGGCATGCTACCAGCGGACAGAAACAAAGCTAGGACCCTTCAGCGGCAAGCTGCTCGGTATATCCTGGTCGATGGAATCCTGTACCGAAGGGGATACTCACTGCCAGTCCTAAGATGTATTACAAAGGAGAAATCCAAAGAGTTAATGAAGGAGGTACACGAAGGCTTTTGCGGGGACCACCCTGGGGGGCAAAGCCTGTCGAAAAAGATCCTAAGGCAGGGATATTTCTGGCCAACCATGAATGAAGACTCCATGGAGTTCGTGCGAAAATGTGACAAGTGTCAAAGGTTTTCTAAAATCCCGCGAGTAGCTCCAAATAAGTTAAAACAGATACAGAGTCCATGGCCCTTTGCGGTTTGGGGAATAGATCTAATCGGATCTTTGCCTACAGGGAAAGGTGGTGTAAAGTACGCAATGGTTGCCGTCGACTACTTCACCAAATGGGCCAAAGTTGAGCCACTCGCGACCATAACGACGAAGAAAGTGCTTGACTTCATAGTCAAAAACATCATCTGTTGCTATGGATTGCCAAAGAAGATAGTCTTGAATAATGGCACCCAGTTCGATAGTGATCTATTCACAAATTTCTACAAACGTCATGACATTATCAAAAGCTTTTCTTCAGTCGCTCATCCCCAGGCGAACGGGTAAGTCGAGGCAGTTAATAAAACGCTGAAGGATACACTGTAGAAAAGACTCGAAGAAGCTAAGGGAGCATGGCCAGAACAGTTGCCCGAAGTCCTCTGGTCATACAGAACTTCCCACTTAATAGCAACAGGTCATACCCCGTTTTCCTTGGCATATGGGTATGAGGCCATGTTGCCTGTTGAGTTGGATCCACCCTCTCACCGCAGATTAACATACGACCAGGACTCTAACAGCCAGCTACTGATGGAATCCTTAGACTCGATTGATGAAAGGCATGAACAAGCCCAGCTCTGAGTAGATGCATACCAGCAGAAGGTCGCCCGGTATTTCAACTCCAAAGATCAAGAAAGAAAATTCAATATTGGAGACCTTGTGCTCCGAAGAGTTTTGCTTAACACCCGCGACCAAGTTGCTGGAGTACTCGGGCCAAATTGGGAAGGGCCTTACCAGATTAATGAAGTCCTTCACCCAGGCACTTATAAACTTGCACGCTTAAACGGAGATCTCGTTCCTCGATATTGGAATGGAGAACACCTGCACAAGTATTATCAATGAACAATGCTTCTTAAAGAATCGGCTTGTATAAATTTTACTTTTTACAAGTTTTGTGTAAAATCTTATTGATCACTCGTAAACAGATGTTTAGTCCATTTACTACGAGAATAAAAGGGACTGTGCTCAGCCAGTCATTTCTTGCCAACTATTGTATTTATTACAAGTATTTGCTCATTACGTGTGTTGTTTTGCTGTATTATAATTCTAATCGCATTGCTACGAGCAGTAACGTTCGGGCAGGTTCTAGTTAAGGCAAGTGATCGAGGACCTAAAGCTCCCCGATCACTTGGGGGGCATACAAGGTACAAGTAAGCAAAGCATATCGTTAAAAGGTATGTAAACACATGAGCAAAATAAGTGAAAGCATGATAGGGCACTTAGAGCATTTTTCAAAATTTTGATATTTTGTTAAATCAAACCAAAGTGCTATGCTAAGTTCGATCATGCGAGCAAATAGATGTTATAATAATATGCAAATATATTATAATACCAAAGCAATCCTTTTACACCGCGAGCAGTAACTGCTTGGATGTAATTGTTCAAAATAAAAGTAAGAGCTGCCCATGCAGCAAAACCAAAGAAAAATTATATTATCTTTACATTACGACCCATAGGTCGTGTAATTAAAAAAAAAGAAATATAAAAAGAAAAGACTAAGGAGCTTGAGGAGCTGGAGGATCCTAGGGAGGATTCTGGTCGACAGCTTCATTGTCTGCACCCTCCATCCCGGCGGCCAGTGAGATTTCGGGGGAAGCAGGGACCCTTGATCCTTCTTCTTCAGCCAGCTCAGCTTCCTTCACATTCTTAGGAAGGTAGTCAAAGTTGGCACCCTGATTGTGCTTCCAGAAATCGTAGAAACATCTCAAGGTGGAATTTTTGTACCTCTCTAAGTTCGCAGCGTTGGTCTTCTCCAAGTCCTTAACTCGATCCTCGAACTCTCTAGTTTCTTGCCTACTCGCAATCAAGTCTAGCTCGAGCTTCTTAGCCACTTTGAAGTTAGAGCGGTTGGACTCCTTATATTAGTCCCTCTGCTCGCGGGCTTTTTCCAGAGACTTCAGCTTCTCCTCCAACTCCTTAGCCAGTTGGGCCTTTTCCGCAACCATCGCCACCAGCTGATCAGCATGTCTGGCCTCAACAGCTTTGAGTTCATCCTCGTACAGTTGCTCCAAGGTCCTTGCCTGCTCGGTGGCTGCACCCAGGCGGATGCGAACGATAGTAAGGGTTAGCATGGCCTACAGTCAGAACAAAAAATTAGACAAACAGTAAACTAACGAAGGCTTGTTTTCACAAAAGGAGATAACTTACACTAGAGAACTCGTTTAGGGCACGGTTCAGGATTGGGTCAACATCCATCGTCTCCGTAGCCACCATTGCCTCTCGGTAGCGTTCGTGCTTCGCGATTTCGGTGACCCGTTCCTTGATCAGCTTAAAGGCGCGACCAACCATCAAGTTCCTGGGTGAGGCAGGGTCCTCCTGCTGAGGTTGGTCAAATGGGACGTCGGGAGAAGGAGTCGACCCTACCGCAGCAGATGGAGTCTGCTGCTCGCGAGGAGAGGACTGAGTCGCGGTGGCAAAGGGCCTGTCCTCCGGAGGGCCTGTGTTCCGGGCCTTCTTCACCTGAGGCTCTTTGCTTCTCTCCCCAGTATGTCTCTTACTGGTTTTCTTTTTGCTTGGAGGGGCAGCAGCAACCTCTGGGGTGCTGTAAAAGTCAAACACGTTGGTGGAGTCCATGCCTGAAAAACAAGAACAAAGTCAAACAGTGAGATAACATGAATAACCAAACACATTACATCAGAAAAAGAAACAAAAAAGGATTGCAAAGTCCAATACCCGAGCTATTATTACTGGTCGCTACACTACAGACTCTACTAGTCTTACACTCATTCTTTGACACGAAGAAGTCTGGCCCTAAGTGTGGAGCATATTTAAAATTTCCGTCCTCGTCGAATAGATGACAGGGAATTGGAAAGTTGTCTAAAAGCGAAATTACTATACCATTGTCATCCGAAGAGTCGTCGGAAAGTTCGGTAGGCTCGGTGGCCTTCTGCTTTCCTTTCCCTAAGGGGGCTGAGGGCCTCTCTGCTCGAGTAGTGCTAGCAGGTTCCCTAATCGTGACCCTGGTTGCTCTCCGCCGTGGAGGTGATGCTTGAGGTTGCTACTCGGGTTCTTCTTCGGGGTGAGCACTCCTTGCCGAAGGCCCCCTCATATCCAATTGAGGGGCCTAAAGGCCATGCAACCTAAGGTTAGCCTCTGTAACCAGATTCTTGACACTCTTGTCAACATCAGTCATGCTGGCTTAAGAGTGTCGATCTCGACTCCATGCCCGGAGTTGGGTTTGGTCGCAACCACAGGCCTAGGAGACATCAAAAGTTTAAGACATTGTGGAGGAAGACACTAAGTTAAGAACTCAACCAGCGATACAAAAGTTTTACCTCCTCGCACGAAAGGCAGGTTGTCCGCAACCAGGTCAGCTGGAAGAAAGTACTCTTGGTAGTACCTCCCCACATTTGAGATGTGGGTCGTGTCAGTCAGGAAAGTGCGCCTAGTTTCCTGATGGCAAAGGTGGAAGAACCCCGTGCCTTCATTGTAACGACCCAAATTCGTTATTAAGGCTTAAGGGCCTTGATTAGCGTGCCAGGAGGGCATGATGGGATTTATGTGTGATCTGATGAGTTAAATGCATGGTTATGATTTGAAGCATGTTATGTGACTATTTGCTTACCTAAGATGCATGGCTATGTATATTAGTATGCATGTAGGCCCGGATCGTGTTAGAAGGGCATAACTGTAATTTTGGCCTTGTTGGGCATAACTGCATTGATATGTGATAATTGTATTCCGTGATTTGTACCACGTGAGTGTGGTGTTATTGTTGTGATGCACGTGCCGAGACGGTCCTACAGAGCAAATTAACTTATGAGTCACAACGAGATTTTGTACCCGGCTCGGGAGGAGCCTAGGGGTACCTTGGGAATTTTATGTTTAAGTTGAGGTTTAGCGGGTATTGGTTATTGGTGATTGAGTAACCTGGGTAACTTTTAGTTACTGCTGAGAGTAACAAGTTTAGGTGAAAGAAATGGTAGAATTGCAATATAGGAGAAATGACTAGTGTGCCCTTGAGGTTTAGTTAGCAAAGGGTTTTGATGAAGGGGTAAAATGGTCATTTGGCAAGGGGTTTAGACAAATTTGAGCTGTGTTATAGGGGTACACGGTTTGGGCTTGGCATATATGTTGGGTTTTGATAAAATTAGAAAAGAAGAAAAGAAAAGCTAGAAGAAGAAGAAGAAGAGGAGAAGGAGCTGAAATTTGGAGACTTGGAGATGGATCTAGGAAGCAAAGAATGAATTCTCCACTTGAGGTAAGAAGTTTTATGCAAATTTAGGGCTTGTTTCTGTTTTGATTTGAGAAATCTAAAGCTTGAGTTGAGTTTCTAGGTTTTGTATGAGTTGCTGAATTTAGGAATCTAAGGGGTGGATTTTGAGAGTGATTGTGTTCTTGAGCTGGGTTATGATGTTTATGGGATGATTGAATGGTCTACTTGGGGTTTTGATATGGTTTTGGGGCTTAGGTTTGAGTTTGGGATGATTTGGGATTGTTTTAGTTCGGGAAAAACGCAAGAGAAAACCCAGAAAATCTGGGTTCGCGTATGAGCGCCGCGGCCCTGTTCTTGGGCGCCGCGGCGCGAGGTTGCATCAAGAGGAGGTCAGGCTGCTGGGCGCCGCGGCCCTAGGCCATTTTGGCAGGCAAAAATTCTGGTTTTTAGGGCTTTTGCCCGGGGATTCGGGGGATGGTTCCAATGTATTGTTTTAGGGATTTAGAGGTCCCGAGAGTGCGGGATTGGTCCCGGGAAGTGGTTTTGGGTTGGTTAGTATTAAAGAGTGTTTTGTGTGTGTTGTGACTAGGATTTCGGTGAGGCTCGTGCTAGAGGACTGTGCTTGTGGCCTTGGTGCATCAGAAAGCTCGGAATACAGGTAAGAAAACCGTAACACCCGAGAATAGGGCATGGCCCCACTGTGTGATTGCAGGGCATGGCCCCAGATTGTATTATGTGCATATGTTTAACCTTAAATGAATCATGATGTGTGTGAATGATTATTCGAATGTACTATAAGTGTGATTATAATGAAATGAACGGCAAGGGCCGAGTGCGGCGTAGGCCGGGTACGGCCGTGGGGCCGAAAGTAACACATAGCACATGGGATGCTTATATTCAGGGTGGGACCCAAGGGATACATGAGTTATCCTCGCGGTGAGAACCGAAACCCCAGGCTTTGGTAAGGCCTCTGGGGCGGCATGGCCGTGCTTGTTTATTATGATGGTTTTCCTATTTATCAGTGAATTATGCCAGCTATATGAATTGCATATGTTATGTATTATTTGGGTTTTCTTGCTGGGCTTCGGCTCATGGGTGCTCCGTGTGGCAGGTAGAAGCAAGGACTGAGTCAACCAACCATGAGTACGGAGAGCGTGAAGCGACGCGTACATGTTTGGCCTGCCCGACTGCTTTGGTTGGGGGTTTATTCGAAAATGGCTGTAATAATCTATGATTTTATGATTTCTCAACTGTAACCTTATTTCAAGATGTAATTATTTTTCAAACCTTATTTTGGGATCCCAAATGTTTAATAATAGAAGTTTTAATGAAACGACGCATTTTCAAAGATTACAGCCTTAACTTTTAATTAGTCACACTTTTGTTTCAAAACCTCGGTTAGCGAGTTCATTGCACACTGTTTTGTCTTAAAAACTCACTTAGTAACGGCTCTAAGGAAGTAGGGCATTACATTCATGGCTGGGGTTAGATTTGAGGTCGAACAGGTAGTTGACCTCATGAGGCGATGGCACGGGCCATTTTTTCTGGCTATACAGGATATAGAGTGCAGCAAGCATCCTAATCCATTCGGGGTTATTTGAAAGGGGGAAACTCCAAAATAGTTGGCCACCCCCTAAAAGAATGGGTGAAGAGGCAAGGTGGCCCCTGCCTCAATATGAAACCGCGACCAGGCGCTATAGGCGCCTCCAGGCATATTAGCCCTTTGGCCTGGGTTGGGTTTGACTAGGGTCACCCCTGGAAGACCGTATTTCCTTAAATAGTTGGCGATCATTCTGACCGTCACCCCACTTTTAGAGACTACATGCCACTCAACATCCGGCTGAATTGCTTGTCGAGGGCGGGCATGTTTTGGATGTTTGGGTCGGGAGAATTTTAATCTCGACCACTGGTCAAGGGAGCATCAGCCGTAGCAGCAGGCTGGTGGGAAGTGTCGGAGGTTTTTCTTTTCTGGGCCTTGGTTTTGGTGCAAGCCATGTTTCTTGTCAAAACTGGGGAAGTGTTTGGATTAATACAAGAAAAGGGAATATCGGGTATCAATGTCGAGGGTTGTTCTTCGTCCTCGAGCAGTTGAGCTAGTAAATCGTCGTCGATGGGTATTTCTCCTCCCCACGGATCTTGCATATAAACTGCAAACAGACAAAGGAGGAGATAAGACGCACAGCATGGGAGCTTATGTTGAAATTTGGTATAACGTTGCTCGCATCTATCGACCAGCAGCATTCTAACCGAAACACTAAGTTTTATGCGAGCAGTTTTAAAAACGAATCAAAAAGTGAAAGTAAAAAGTTTTTCTGAAAAAAGCTTTTTCAACTCCAAAGGGGCGGGAAAAACCCAGTTTTTCAGCTAGCCTAAAAATCGAATTTTTACTTCGATTTTACGCCCTAGACCCATGATCCTGACTATCAAACTGATTCCTAACTTTTACAGAGCAAAACTACACTACCCTATCAAGCATCAAACGGTATATACAAAATCTTCACAAATTTCTACCCAAGAGTACAAAAAGTTTCAGAGCACAGAACACAGCATGCATGGCATCTCAAAGGGTTAAACGTCGAAGAAAATTTACCTGAATGAAGATTGGAGATCTTGAAAAGGAGTAGCTTTGGGTTTACAGGTGAAAGATCCTTAGCAAAGCGACTGAAACTTTGATGTTCTGGGCTCTGGAATGTAGCTCTTGAGAGTTCTTGGCAAAAAGATGGTGTGTAAAAAGTAAAAAGAAGAATGTTGGGATTATTTATAGAAACTGAGGTGTGCCGAAAAGGGGTAATCATGAGTTACCATTTTCAAGGCATGGGGGAGTGTAACAGACGTTGAAGAGGTTTCTTGAAAACTGAAAAGGCATGATTAGACGTGATTAGGTCACAGTTTTCATGAACACACGAAAGGCTCTGACAGATTTCGTGGGGCATACGAAAAGTTATTTTCCTAAAGTTCACTTATTGCTGGTCGCAATAAATAAACTAGGGGCAAATGTTTATCCATAAATCAGCTGCTGATGATGTGGCAAGGATTTTTGACACGTGGCAGACACGTAGCAGAGATACGGCTCGACTATCGACCAACTTTATTTCCACATGAAAAGATCAAGTTTTATATACGACCAGCTTAGTCGTATGTTTCGTTCATTTATGTAAAGATATGTACAGTTGTGATGATATACGAGAATATCTCTTCATTATGACCTGCAGATCCTTAAGGATAGATATTATTTCCTAATTCATGTAACTCTTCCTGAGCCTATAAATACACAAGAAATAGCTCAAGGAAGGGGATTGATCTTTTTCTTTCATAATTATACTACTATTATCCATCGCTGTATTGCTATCTCCTTCTAAGGTCTGTGAAACTCAGGAACCCTAGTTCTTTGATCACACCTTTGGAGCTCAATATTAATAATAGTATTAAGTGGACATAGGTCATTACCAATCACTGGGGCCGAACCACTATAAATCTTTGTGTTCTTTATCTTTCCAGTAGATTATTTTCAAGCTCTATATCATTTTCCTGTCGTTTTCTAAACTCCGTGTCGTTGACCAAAATCAGGGTCAACAATGTATATTTGCTTAAATGAATTATATATGCTTTACCTGCTAGTCTAAATAAGAAGCATGAGTTATTCTGATAGGGCCTGGCTCTTGACTGTTGTATGTAGGTTGAGAACGTGTTTATTAGCACGATAGATAAAGGATGCTTATCAGCACCGTTACATGTTAAAGGAAAATGCTTCTAGCATTGTTAAATGGTTATGCATGCTAGAAAATGCTTATTAGCATTCTGGTTGCTCTTGAGTATTGGAGATGTTTAATAACATTAGGATATGTGTATGCATGCCAAGAATGTGCTTATCAGCATCTTGATTAAGTATTGTCATTAATTCCTCTGCTTATAAGCATGATTGATATGTGTGAATTATTGGGGTGCTTATTAGCATTGTCAGTGCATGTGGATGCTTATTCGATCAGTTTTGAACCGTGGGTTGATATGAGATATTGTTATTACTATCTGATAAGTCGATTCATTGATTGCAGATAAACTTGGAAGTATGGTTCTAGGGCAATCTAATGAACCAGCCGGCGCTGGGAATCAGGCTGAAAGTAATGATCAGGGTCAGAACCCTCCGCCAGCCCCTGAGAACTAGCAACAGGTTCTTGCAGACTTGCAAACTCAACTACAGAGATAGAATGAAGAGATTTTACAGTTGAGGCAACAGCAGGTTTCGGTTGGGAACGTTGCGTCAGGTGCCCCATCTGCTGTTCCAGTACCGGCCGTACAGCAGCAGACAAAGTTGGAGAACTGCTGGGAGTTGGTATATGAGCGGTTCAGGAAGCAACACCCTCCATTTTTCGAGGGCGGCGCAGATCCACTTAAGGCAGAATATTGGATGGCCATGATTACATCCATTTTGGATTTCATGAGAGTTGTGGGCAATGAAAGAGTAGTCTGTGCCACGTACATGTTTCGGGAGGATGCCCGAATCTGGTGGGAGGTGGTGTCCCAGACTAGAAATGTAACAATAATGAGTTGGGAGGAGTTCAGAACCCTCTTCAATGAGAAGTATTACAATGAGGCCATTAAAGTTGCAAAGGCCGAGGAATTCCGTAAACTTTTGCAGGGGAATATGTCAGTGACCAAATATGCCCTGAAATTTGATAGATTAGCCAAGTTCGCTGCAGACTTGGTGCCCACTGATGGGACAAGGAAGGAAAGATTCCTTCAGGGGCTACAGCCTATGATAGCCCGGGATGTCAGAATTACCATCGTACCTAAAGTGACGACATATGCTCAGGTAGTGGAGAGAACCCTTACTGCAGAGGGTGCTGAGAATAAGATCTGGCGCGAGAACGCGGCCAGGAGGGATATGAGGAGGACGGGACCTTCCTTCTTAGGATCAAGTAGGGGTTGAGGCCCCAGTGACTAGAAAAGGAAGAGTCCGGATACTAGTTCAGCTCCTAGACCTGATAGGAGGCCACAGAGTGCACAGATTGGCTGCCAGGGTGGCAATGAGAACTGGAAGACATACCCAAAATGTGCCAGATGCAGGAGACGTCATCTGGGTGAGTGTCAGGCGAAAGCCTGCTTTGTATGTGGGATTGTGGGGCATCTCAAGAAATACTGCCCAAGACTGAAGAAAGAAGAACTCAAGAAGACAAACAACTCGACTCCAACTTGAGTATTTGCACTGACACAAGCTGAGGCTGAGGCTAGGCCCTCAGTGGTCACAGGTTAGCTTTCTAGTGTTGGCATATCTTATTCTATGTTGATTGATTCTGGTGCTACACAATCTTATGTTTCTAGTAGGATTATTGATAGACTATGTAGGCCTTGTGAGTTCTATGATGTGGGATTCGAGACGTTATTACCCACTGGGGAATTGATGGTTTCCAGAAGGTGAGTTAGGTCTTTACCAGTGATGGTGGATGGCAGGTAGTTATCGGTTGATTTGATAGAGTTAGCTATGTCTAACTTTGACATGATTTTGGGAATGGACTAGTTAACTAGATATGGGGAAACCATTGATTGTAAGAAGAAAATGGTAACCTTTGAACCTGAGGGTGAGGAACCTTTCGTATTCATTGGCACTGTGCATGGACCCTGAATACCTATGATTTCAACATTAAGGGCTAGAGACCTACTACAGGGAGGCTGCATAGGATTCCTAGCCAATGTAGTTGTAACGACCCAAATTTGCTAATAAGGCTTAAGGGCCTTGATTAGTGTGTCGGGAGGGCATAATTGGGATTAGAATGAATGTTATTGATTTAAATGTGTAATTATATGATTAATAGTGTACTTATGAAAACTGATGATATTGTGTGATAATATGAAATAAATATGTTATATATGTGAGAACCACATTATTATGTGGATAATTCTACAGTCGGCGACTCGAGGCGATCCTAGGGCTAGATAGCGGGAAAAGTCACAACGGGGCATTATAATTGACTTTGGATAAGTCAAGGAGTACTTTTGGTATCAGGTAGTGATTTAGACTATCGGGTGACGAAAATAAATAATTGGAGATATATTTGAGGTTAGGATGTCTAAGCGGGATTATTGGGGGATTTTACTGTTTTTCCCTCGGGGACGTTTCCGGCACCCCGAGCTTTGGGATTAGTTTAATCGTCTAAGGATATACTTGGAAGACTTAGAAAATACTAGAAAGAAAGTGTAAACCGACCCTATCTCTCATTCTCTCTCTTCTCTCTCTTAGCAAAGGAAAAACTACTGAAACTTGAGAGGGAACTGTTGGAATTAAGTTGTGTCTTTGAGAATTGAAGGGAATAATCTGGAGGATTAGCTCAGGAATTGATCAAGGTCTGAGATAGAGCCAAGGTAAGCTTTGAATTTTCGTTTCTAAGGTTAGGAATTTAGAGAAATGGTTGAGTCTTTAATATCTGTGGTTTTGGCATTTAAGGTGGAGATTGAGGATTGGAACTTTGAAGATAGGTCAAGGGACTCTTGGAGAAGTGATTCTGCAGCTGAGGTAAGGTTTAATTTAAAGTTTTATGGTTGAATTTGAGAGCTTTCATGGCTGGTTTTGGAGTTTTATGGGTTTGAAATCTTAGAAATTGGAATTGGGATTTTGGTGAGTGTTAGGCTGGATTTTTGGTGGAGTTGTATTGTTTAAATCATTCTAATGTTGTTATTATTAATTGGTATTGAGTTGGGGGCTTTGGGATGGCTTAAGGTGAGGTTTAGAGATTGAAAATGGTGGATTTTTCTGGGTTCGAAGGGTCGGGCCGCGGTATGGTTCTTGGTGAGTCGCGGTCCTTCGAGGCTGTTGCATGCTGAGGAAGGAGGGCGGGCCACGGCATGGCCCAAGCAATGCCGCGGCCCTTACCTGTTTTTGTGCCTTAGATGGTTCTGTTTGGGGGCTATGCTGCGGCATGGGTGGCCTATGCCGGGGGGCTTAAGGGATTTTGGGATTTTGAGATTCTAGGCTTGGGAATTTAACCTAGGGTGCTCGGGATTGAATCTTTTACCATATTTGGTGAAGTTCAGTGTTCGGGGGACTAGAACTTGGTTTGGAAACTCATTTAAGATTGTTAATGGAATCTTTCATCATGGTTGTGACTAGGTGTTATGCTAGGGCTCGAGGATCGGATCGCGCTCAAGGAGTATTGCCCGTAGCTAATTCATCTAGAAGCTAAGGTAAGAAAACTACACCTGGTTGAATATTTGAACGGGACTAAGGGCTCCCTGATATATATGATTGAAAGAATGGTATTATGCCACGTAAAATTGTAACCAACGGCCTAAGCGTGCCCCGGTTAACTTGTGCAATTGTCACGGCTCGGACACTGGTATCCGAGGACATCTTATTATGCACTGAGCTTGGTTTAAGTGAGCCGGAGTCAGTGGGTTAAACAGAGGGTGCGACCTAAGGTGTCGACCCTAGTATTTGTGTTAATTGATTATTATATTTGGCCATGAATGTGATTAATGAGATTGTTGAATAATCTGAGTATAGATGAGGTTACTTGTACCTTGAAGTGTACTTATATGCTGTGGATTGAATATCTAAACATGCTTATTGGAATGTCTGTTTGATAATATTGTTTATGCTGTGTATGTTGGTTTCTTGCTGGGCCTTGGCTCAGGAGTGCTGCGTGGTGCAGGTAAAGGCAAGGGCAAGATCGATCAACCTTGATTGGAGAGCTCTGCAGGGTGAATGTACATGTCAGGCCGCTCAACTGCCACGGTTGAGGAGATTACCAGGACGAGAGGACCAGAACCTTGTATTTTGCCTTAGTATGGCTAATGTTTACTCTTAACTGTTGAATTTTGTAAACCAACTTTTAAACATTGTCAAGTTTTGGGGAACCCTTCTGTAAACTGTTTATAACTTGTAAAATGTATCTTTTGAGGCCAAAATGTCTTTTAGCCCTAGAACACTTTAGCTAATGATACGTTTTGATTAAACGACTTGATTAGCAAGTCTCACACCTTTATAAATACACAATGTAGCGGTCTTGGCTATCCAGGGTGTTACAACTTGGTATCAGAGCGTCCTAGGTTTAAGGGTTCCTGAAGACAAGCTGGACATGTACATTCGCTACTAGAGACAAGCTCAAATCAGGGTTCGGTAATGTGTATATGTGTCTATGTGCTTATGTGTTTGTGTTGAGCAATGAATGTTGTTATTTACTGGAATACTAGGAAGCATGAGATACTGATAGGGCCTGGCCCTCGACTGTTGTGTGAGAATATTGAGGCATGTTTATTAACATCTCCGTGCATGTAGATGAATATTTGAATGATTAATTGTATATTGTGCATGTATGAATGCCTGTTTCATAGCTTTTGTGCGATTGGATTGGAGGCGTGCTTATTAGGAGCCAGTGCATGAGAATGGATGCTTATATGTGGATTGTTTATGGTTGGTGATATTCTATTGGTGGATCTTGGAAATGCATTTACCCTGTCATCATGGTCTGATTGCCGAGTCGTTATTTGCAGATTGACTTGGATAGCTATGCATCTAAGAAAATCTTCACGACTAGCCGGCACTAGGTCCGGAACCAGGGGTGATGACCAGGGCCAGACTCCTCCGCCAGTCCCTGAGAACTGGCAGCAGTTAATGGCTGAGATGCAGGCTCGATTACAGAGTCAAGACAAGCAGATCTGTATTCTGCAACAGCAGGCTCCACCAGGGAGTGCTGCCCCTGCTTTACCACCTGCAGTGGTACCAGTTATGCAGTATGGGGAGATTGGTAACAAATGGGAGCTGTTATATGAACGGTTCAAGAAGCAACAACCCCCAATCTCTGAGGGTGGACCAAATCCATTGAAAGTCGAGCAGTGGCTAACTATGATTACAGTAATTCTGGATTTTATGAGGATTGAGGGGCATGATAGAGTGGCCTGCGCCACTTATATGTTGAGGGAGGATGCCCGTATCTGGTGGGAGGTGGCATCGCAGACTAGGGATGTGACTACATTGAGTTGGGAAGGTTTCAAAGATTTATTCAGTCAGAAGTATTATAATGTTGCTGTCAGAGCAGCAAAGGTTAATGAGTTTGTGAGTTTGGTTCAGGGCAGTATGACCGTTACTGAGTATGCCCTGAAATTTGATAGGCTTGCGAAGTTTGCTCCAGATTTTGTGCCTACCGATGCAGCTAGGCAAGATAGATTTATTAGAGGGCTGAATGCTATGATAGCCCGAGATGTTAGAATTACAATGGTACCTGGAGGAACAACTTATGCCCAGGCCGTTGAGAGGGCTCTTACTGCTGAGGAAGCGGAGAATAAGATATGGAGGGAAAGTGCAGCAAGAAGGGAGGGCCGCAGGGCGGTGCCTCCATATTCTGGGTCTGGTAGGAGCGGAGGCCCCAGTGATTTCAAGAGGAAGACTCCTGACACTTCGATCGCTGCTGGTCCTGATAGAAGGGGTCAGGGTGGTCGTCAGGGTGGTGGCGAGGCATGGCAGACCTATCCAGAGTGTCTGAGATGTAGAAGACACCATCTGGGCAAGTGTCGGGCCAAGGCTTGCTTTGTGTGCGGAGTTGTAGGGCATCTCAGGAAAGACTGCCCAACGGTGAAGAAAGGTGAAGCGGGAAAGGTGGATAGCTTGACTCCAGCTCGAGTATTCACCTTGACTCAGGCGGAGGCTGAGGCTAATCCCTCAGTAGGGACAGGTCAGCTTTCTAGCGCTGGCACTCCTTTTACTGTTTTGATAGATTCTGGTGCTACACATTCTTTTGTTTCTAGTAGAGTGATTGATAGATTGTGGAGACCTAGTGAGTATCGGACTGCAAGGTTTGGGACTTTGTTGCCAACAGGGGAACTGGTAGTCTCTAGGAGATGGATTAGGGCACTGCCAGTGATGGTTGATAGTAGGGAACTCTCGGTAGATCTGATTGAGTTAGATTTGGAGGATTTCGATATGATTCTGGGGATGGACTGGTTGGCCAGATATGGAGCTACGATTGATTGTAGGAAGAAGATGGTTACTTTTGAGCCTGAGGGCGAGGACCCTTTTGTCTTTGTGGGAGCGGTGTCTGGACCCCGCGTGCCCATGATTTCAGCATTGAGAGCCAGAGACTTGTTGCAGGGGGGATGCATAGGTTTTCTGGCTAGTGTATTGGATACCGCTAGAGTTATGCCGACAGGGCTGGGAGAGACTAGATTGGTGTGTGAGTTTCTAGATGTCTTCCCCGAGGATCTGCCAGGGTTGCCGCCGCGTAGGGAGATTCAGTTTGAAATTGAGTTAGCACCGGGGACAGAAGCAGTATCAAGGACACCATACATAATGGCACTAGCAGAACTTAAAGAATTGAAGATACAGTTGCAAGAACTTCTGGATTTGGGATTCATCAGGCCTAGTTATTCTCCATGGGGCGCTCCAGTGTTGTTCGTTAAGAAGAAGGATGGGACTTTGAGGATGTGCATCCATTACAGAGAATTGAACAAGTTAACTATTAAGAACAAGTACCCTCTACCAAGGATTGATGACTTGTTTGACCAGCTGCAAGGTAAGACGGTGTTCTCAAAGATTGATCTTCGATCTGGTTATCACCAGTTGAGGATCAAAGATGAGGATATACTGAAGACGGCCTTCCGGACAAGATATGGCCATTATGAGTTCTTGGTCATGTCTTTTGGTCTGACCAATGCCCCAGCAGCTTTTATGGATCTGATGAACAGGGTGTTCAAGGACTTCTTGGATCAGTTTGTCATTGTCTTCATCGACGGCATTTTGGTATATTCCTGTTCAGAGGCAGAGCATGAGCAACATCTCCGACAGGTTCTACAGAGGTTAAGGGAGCATCAGTTGTACGCCAAGTTTAAGAAGTGTGAGTTCTGGCTACTAGAGGTGACCTTCCTTGGACATATAGTCGGGGCAGAAGGGATTAAGGTGGATCCGTCCAAGGTAGAAGCAGTTAGGGATTGGCCGAGGAATGCCTCGGAGGTGCGTAGTTTCCTTGGGTTGGCTGGTTACTACAGCCGGTTTGTAGAGGGGTTCTCGAAGATTTCTTCACTGATGACCGAGTTGACAAGAAAGAATCAGAAGTTCGTCTAGTCAGAGAAGTGTGAGAACAACTTTCAGGAGTTGAAGCGACGGCTTATTTCTGCGCCCGTGTTGAGTCTTCCCTCGGAGGAAGGGAAGTTTGTGATCTACTGTGATGCATCAAGGATGGGTTTAGGCTGTGTGTTGATGCAGAACGAGAAATTAATAGCCTATGCATCTCGACAGCTGAAGGAGTATGAGCAGAGGTATCCGACTCACGATTTGGAGTTAGCAGCAGTGGTATTCGCACTAAAGGTGTGGCGACATTATCTGTATGGGGAGAAGTGCGAGATATACACTGACCATAAGAGTCTGAAGTATTTCTTTACCCAGAAGAATTTGAATATGAGGCAGAGACGTTGGTTGGAGTTGGTTAAGGATTATGACTGTGATATCCTTTACCATCCTGGAAAAGCCAACATGATGGCTGATGCATTGAGCCGGAGGGGCCCAGGGCAGTTGTATAGTTCCACCCAGATCTCGAGAGAATTGGCTGATGAAATGGTCAGGGCAAGGATAGAACTGGTAGTGGGCCAGTTAGCCAATATCACTTTGCAGTCGACCTTGTTAGAGCGGATCAAGGAGGGTCAGTTAGTAGATGTGCAGTTGCAAGAAAGTAGGCAGCATGCCTCAGCAGGGACAGCTAAGGATTATTCTGTTTCTGAGGCAGGTTTGCTTCGGTATCAGGGGTGGATTTGTGTTCCGGCTGATGAGGGAATCAGGCGAGAGATACTGGATGAGTCACACACTACACCATACTCACTTCATCCGGGTACCACGAAGATGTACCAGGATCTACGGACATTGTATTGGTGGCCCGGGATGAAGAAGGATGTAGTTAAGTATGTGTCTAGATGTTTGACATGTCAGCAGGTTAAGGCTGAGCATCAGTGACCAGTGAGATTGCTTCAACCTTTGGGTATTCTAGAGTGGAAGTGCGAGGACATTACGATGGATTTCATTGGTGGATTACCCAGGACAGTTGGACTTCATGACTCGGTGTGGGTGATAGTGGACAGGTACACCAAGTCAGCTCATTTTCTACCAGTGAGGTCGACCTATACAGTGGAACAGTATGTAGAGTTGTTTGTGAGGGAGATAGTTCGTCTCCATGGGGTTCCAAAGTCTATTGTATCTGATCGAGACCCTATATTTACCTCCAAGTTTTGGGGAGCTCTGCAGAGAGCTATGGGGACTCAGCTGAAGTTTAGCATAGCTTTTCATCCTCAGATTGATGGACAGTCTGAGAGGACGATTCAGGTATTGGAGGACATGCTTAGGGCATGTGTGATTGACTTCGAGGGTTCATGGAGTAAGTACCTCCCATTGATCGAGTTTTCATATAACAACAGCTATCAGTCCACAATTGGAGTGGCTCCTTACGAGATGTTATATGGAAGGAAGTGTAGATCGCCCATTCACTGGGATGAGATGGGTGAGAGAAAGTATTTGGGGCCAGACATGGTTCAGAAGACTAATGAGGCCATAGAGAATATTCGAGCTAGAATGCTTGCCTCGCAGAGTAGACAGAAAAACTACGCTGATCCTAAGCGTAGGAACGTGGAGTTCCAGGTTGGGGACCACGTGTTTCTGCGAGTTTCACCATTGAGGGGTGTGAGGAGGTTTGGAGTGAAGGGCAAGCTGAGCCCTCGATTTGTTGGACCTTTTGAGATCCTGGAGAGGATTGGACAGGTGGCTTATGGGCTGGCCTTGCCACCGTCGCTATCAGGAGTTCATAATGTGTTTCATGTCTCCATGTTGCAGAAGTATGTTTCTGATACGACACATGTACTGAGATACGAGGACTTAGAGTTACAAATAGATTTGTCCTATGAGGAGCGACCAGTTCAGATTTAGGATCGGAAGGACAAAGTCTTACGGAATAAGACAATTCCGTTAGTGAAAGTACTATGGAGGAATAGCAAGGTCGAGGAAGCGACCTGGGAGTTAGAGACAGCAATGCGGGAACAGTATCCCGAGCTACTCAGGTAAATTTCGAGGACGAAATTCTCATTAGGAGGGGATAGTTGTAACGACCCAAATTTGCTAATAAGGCTTAAGGGCCTTGATTAGTGTGTCGGGAGGGCATAATTTGGATTAGAATGAATGTTATTGATTTAAATGTGCAATTATATGATTAATAGTGTGCTTATGACAATTGATGATATTATGTGATAATATGAAATAAATATGTTATATATGTGAGAACCACATTATTATGTGGATAATTCTGCAGTAGGCGACTCGAGGCGATCCTGGGGCTAGATAGCGAGAAAAGTCACAACGAGGCATTATAATTGACTTTGGATAAGTCAACGAGTATTTTTGGTATCGGGTAGTGATTTAGACTATCGGGTGATGGAAATAAATAATTCGAGATATATTTGAGGTTAGGATGTCTAGGCGGGATTATTGGAGGATTTTACTGTTTTGCCCCCGGGGACGTTTCCGGCACCCCGAGCTTTGGGATTAGTTTCATCAATTAAGGATATACTTGGAAGACTTAGAAAATACTAGACAGAAAGTGTAAACCGACCCTATCTCTCCTTCTCTCTCTTCTCTCTCTTAGCAAAGGAAAAACTACTGAAACTTGAGAGGGAACTGCTGGAATTAAGCTGTGTCTTTGAGAATTGAAGGGAATAATCTGGAGGATTAGCTCAGGAACTAATCAAGGTCTGAGATAGAGCCAAGGTAAGCTTTGAATTTTCGTTTCTGAGGTTAGGAATTTAAAGAAATGGCTGAGTCTTTAATATCTGTGGTTTTGGCATTTAAGGTGGAGATTGAGGCTTGGAACTTTGAAGATAGGTTAGGGGTCTCTTGGAGAAGTGATTCTGCAGCTGAGGTAAGGTTTAATTTAAAGTTTGATGGTTGAATTTGAGAGCTTTCATGGCTGGTTTTGGAGTTTTGTGGGTTTGAAATCTTAGAAATTGGAATTGGGATTTTGGTGAGTGTTAGCCTGGATTTTTGGTGGAGTTATGTTGTTTAAATCATTCTAATATTGTTATTATTAATTGGTATTGAGTTGGGGGCTTTTGGATGGATTAAGGTGAGGTTTAGAGATTGAAAATGGTGGATTTTTCTGGGTTCGAAGGGTCGGGCCGCGGCATGGTTCTTGGGGAGTCGCGGCCCTTCGAGGCTGTTGCATGCTGAGGAAGGAGGGTGGGCCGCGGCATGGCCCAAGCAATGCCGCGGCCCTTACCTGTTTTTGTGCCTTAGATGGTTCTGTTTGGGGGCTATGCCGCGGCATGGGTGGCCAATGCTGGGGGGCTTAAGGGATTTTGGGATTTTGAGATTCTAGGCTTGGGAATTTAACCTAGGGTGCTCGAGATTGAATCTTTTACCATATTTGGTGAAGTTCAGTGTTCTGGGGACTAGAACTTGGTTTGGAAACTCATTTAAGATTGTTAATGGAATCTTTCATCATGGTTGTGACTAGGTGTTAAGCTAGGGCTCGAGGATTGGATCGCGCTCAAGGAGTATCGCTCGTAGCTAATTCATCTAGAAACTAAAGGTAAGAAAACTACACCCGGTTGAATATTTGAACAGGACTAAGGGCTCCCTGATATATATGATTGAAAGAATAATATTATTCCATGTAAATTGTAACCAACGGCCTAAGCGTGCCACGGTTAACTTGTGCAATTGTCACGGCTCGGACACTGGTATCCGAGGACATCTTATTATGCACTGAGCTTGGTTTAAGCGGGCCGGAGTCAGTGGGTTAAACAGAGGGTGCGACCTAAGGTGTCGACCCTAGTATTTGTGTTAATTGATTATTATATTTGGCCATGAATGTGATTAATGAGATTGTTGAATAATCTGAGTATAGATGAGGTTACTTGTACCTTGAAGTGTACTTATATGCTGTGGATTGAATATCTGAACATGCTTATTGGAATGTCAATTTGATAATATTGTTTATGCTGTGTATGTTGGTTTCTTGCTAGGCCTTGGCTCACGGGTGCTGCGTGGTGCAGGTAAAGGCAAGGGCAAGATCGATCAACCTTGATTGGAGAGCTCTGCAGGGTGAATGTACATGTCAGGCCGTTCAACCGCCACGGTTGTGGAGATTACCGGGACGAGAGGACCAGAACCTTGTATTTTGCCTTAATATGGCTAATGTTTACTCTTAACTGTTGAATTTTGTAAACCGACTTTTAAACATTGTCAAGTTTTGGGGATCCCTTCTGTAAACTGTTTATAACTTATAAAATGTATCTTTTGAGGCCAAAATGTCTTTTAGCCCTAGAACACTTTAGCTAATGACACGTTTTGATTAAATGACTTGATTAGCAAGTTTCACACCTTTATAAATACACAGTTTAGTGGTCTTGGCTATCCAGGGCGTTACAGTAGTGGATACCACTCAGGTCATGCCAGTGGGACCATCAGAAACTAGGTTGGTCTGTGAGTTCCTAGATGTGTTCCCAAAAGATTTACCAGGGGTGCCGCCACACAGGGATATCGTGTTTGTTATTGAGCTGGCAGCAGGGACAGAACCAGTGTCTAAGGCACCTTATAGAATGGCCCCAGCAGAGTTTAGAGAACTCAAGGTACATTTATAGGAGTTGTTGGATCTGGGTTTTATTAGACCCACTTTCTCGCCATGGGGTGCGCCAATATTATTTGTGAAGAAGAAGGACGGTGCTCTAAGGATGTGCATAGACTACAAAGAACTGAATAAGCTGACTATCAAGAACAGGTATCCTCTACCAAGGATTGATAACTTATTTGACCAACTACAAGGTAAAATGGTGTTTTCGAAGATAGATCTTCGATCAAGTCATCACCAGTTGAGGATTAAGGACGAAGACATACCCAAGACAGCTTTTCGCACCAGATATGGGCACTATGAGTTCCTCGTTATGTCATTTGGTTTGACTAACGCCCTGACAGCTTTCATGGACTTAATGAACATGGTGTTCAAGGATTATTTAGACCGGTTCGTGATCGTCTTCATTAATGATATCTTGGCTTATTCACTGTTAGAGGAAGAGCATGAGAAGCACCTCAAGTAGGTCTTACAAAGACTGAGAGAGCATAAGTTATTTGCGAAGTTTAAGAAGTGTGAATTCTGGTTACTACAGGTGACATTCTTGGGTCATATCGTGAGTAGAGATGGGATCAAGGTAGACCCAGCTAAGATTGAAGCTATTAGGAACTGGCCGAGGCCAAGGAATGCCTCCGAGATTAGAAGCTTCCTGGGATTGGTCGGTTATTATCAGAAGTTTGTGGAAGGATTCTCAAGAATATCGTCCCCACTGACAGAGTTAACACGTAAGAATCAAAAGTTTATATGGTCAGATAGATGTGAAAACAGTTTCCAGGAATTCAAGCGGCGTTTGATTACTGCTCCGATCTTGAGTCTTCCGATAGATCAGGAGAAGTTTATGGTTTATTGCGATGCTTCGAGACAGGGGTTAGGTTGTGTCCTTATGCTGGCAGAAAAGGTGATTGCCTATGCGTCACGTCAGTTGAAGGATTATGAGCAAAGATATCCAACCCATGATCTGGAGTTGGCAGCGGTCGTCTTTGCATTGAAGGTATGGAGACATTATCTTTATGGAGAGAAGTGTGAAATATATACAGCCCACAAGAGCCTCAAGTACTTCTTTACTGTAACGACCCTAATTTGCTAATAGGGCTTAGGGCCTTGATGAGTGTGCGGGAGGGCAATAAATGATTTAATATGTGAATTAATGTGAATATATGACAATGATGCATGTTTAGTTGAGTTAAATGTGCATGTGGGCCCCGTCTGGATATTAGGGGTATAAATGTGATAAATGTTATATATATGTGATATGTCTGTGCAGCACGATCCTAGACAGTCCTGGGGAGCGGTTAGCCAGAAAGTCACAACGGGGTTGAGAATCCGACTCAGGGCGAGTCGAGGGGTAACTTGGGCATTAGTTATTATACGGGGTTAACGGGTTAAGGAAATAAATATTTGGAGATGTTGATGCTCAAAATCTCATCAAGGGAAAACACGCAGTTTACAAGGTGTGGATGCTAAGATGTCATAGCCTTGCACGGCCCCGCTCAGATGCTTAGGCGCGAGGCGACATGGCCTCGCTTGGCCTCGCGAGTTGCCTAGGCCACACCTCCCAAGTGGCCTCGCGAGAAGGTCTCGTCCATGGCTTCGCCCATGGCCTCGCCCATGGCCTCATCAAGGGAAAACACGCAGTTTACAAGGTGTGGATGCTAAGATGTCATAGCCTTGCACGGCCCCGCTCAGATGCTTAGGCGCGAGGCGACATGGCCTCGCTTGGCCTCGCGAGTTGCCTAGGCCACACCTCCCAAGTGGCCTCGCCCATGGCCTCGCCCATGGTCCCGTGCCCATGGCCTTGGAGGCGAGAATACTCACAAGGGGCACGGTACATGCATGAGTATGGAATGTGCCTACAAACCTAAAGAAGTCAGAGTACGGATATAGTACCCCTACCAGACAAGTAGTGGGAATGCCAGGAGTGGGTATGCAAGGATAGGAGTTATGGTCCGTACGTGTACGGCCATAGGTCAGAGCCGACACCACTACCCCCTGCGCCACTACGCCTGCCACCACGCGTTAGACATGGGTACCGACAAGTAGTGGAGACATCCTCCTGACACCTACTTCTGTACGGGATGTACGACCACAACCTCTGAAGCCACTCCTCTGACACAGTACGTATGTACCACTTGGTCCCCTGGACCACTATGTATCTAAGGCCATTAGAGCCTACTATAAAATGGACCCTAAGACCACCTGAAAGGGGGTTGGAAATTTTACTGTAGCAGAACCTGAAGTGTGAATGAAAGATTGATTTCTCCATTATTGTGCCATCATTGTTCTCGAGTTTTTGTTCAAGTTTTTACTGTTTTCTAATCAGCAGTCTTGATTTGATAATTGTTTCCAACTTAACTTCGTTGACGAGTTCTCACCGTCAACAGGAGATATATTCGAGGATAGAATGTCTAGGAGGGAACATTGGGGAAATTTACCTGGGATATCCTCACTGTGTAGACCGCGAACCCAGGGCCTGGTAAAGCGCCTGGGACGGCTAGGCCGTATGTGTTTAGCCTATTGATGACCAGTTTGTATACTTGGTGTATGTTTTGCATATGTTATCTGTTTGTGGGTTTTGTTGCTGGGCTTGGCTCACAAATGCTCTGTGGTGCAGGTAAGGGTAAGGAGAAAGCCAACCAACCATGAGTGTAGCAGGCGTGAAGCAGCGTGTACATGTTTGGCTAGCCTGGCTGCCACAGCCAGTGGATTTTGGGAGATGTTTGTAAATAAACCTAGATTTTGTCGTTTAGTCGACTTGGATCAGTTTATATGTTGTAAATGTTTCTAGACTGTATTTTCGGATCCCATGTGTTAAACTTTTATGATTTTCAATGAAATAGAATTGCTTCTAGAGTTTTTTCCTTTGTTTACGGCTTAATTACACTATTTGACCTAAAACCTCAATTAGCGAGTTAAATGCACGTTTTAAACTCACTTAGTAACGGCTCTAAGGAAGTAGGACGTTACATTTACACATAAGGATTTGAATATGAGACAGAGGCGTTTGTTGGAACTGGTGAAAGATTACGACTGTGATATCCTTTATCATTCAGGGAAAGCCAACATGGTGGTTGATGCCCTAAGTTAGAGAGGTCCAGGACAGTTGTATAGTGTGAGGCAGATATCCAAGGAGGATATGACATGAGCAGGGATTAAGTTAGTAGTGGGTCAGTTAGCCAACATTACTCTGCAGTCTACTCTCTTAGAAAGGATAAAGGAGAGTAAGTTACAAGAGCCACAGTTGGTAAAGATTAGAGAGGATGTTCTAACTGGAGCAGCTAGGGACTATTCTATATCAGATATGGGCCTGCTAAGATATAAGGGTCGGATTTGCGTTCCGATGGATGGTGTTATTAGACAAGAGATTCTGGATGAATTCCATACCACTTTGTGTTCTCTGCATCCCGGCACCACGAAGATGTACTAGGATCTAAGAACTTTGTATTGGTGGCCAGGGATGAAGGGTGATATAACTGAGTATGTAGCCAAGTGTCTGATGTGTCAACAGATCAAAGTTGAACATCAGAGACCTGCAGGATTATTACAACCCTTAGACATTCCAGAGTGGAAGTGGGAGGACATCACAATGGACTTTGTGGTGGGATTGCCTAAGACAGTGGGTCAGCATGATTCGGTATGGGTGACTGTAGAAAGATATACTAA
This sequence comes from Humulus lupulus, assembly GCF_963169125.1. NCBI lineage: Eukaryota > Viridiplantae > Streptophyta > Magnoliopsida > Rosales > Cannabaceae > Humulus > Humulus lupulus. Next base: position 109,302,440 of record NC_084796.1, read on the forward strand.
ATCAACTCACTTTCTACCAGTGAAGACGACTTATACCGTTGACAAGTATGCATATCTCTATGTAAAAGAGATAGTATGTCTTCATGGAGCTCCGAGATCGATCGTGTCGGATCGAGACCCCATTTTTACTTCCAAGTTCTGGGGAAGTTTGCAGAAGGCAATGGGCACGCAGCTGAAGTTTAGTACAGTGTATCATCCTCACACAAATGGTCAGTCTAAGAGGACTATCCAGATACTGGAGGACATGCTGAGAGCATGTGTACTGGATTTTGAGGGGTCTTGGAGTAAATATTTACCCCTAATAGAGTTTTCCTACAACAACAGCTATCAGGCGACCATAGGAGTGGCTCCTTATGAGATGCTGTATGGTAGGAAGTGTAGATCACATATCCACTGGGATGAGTTTGGTGAGCATAGATACTTGGGTCCTGACGCAGTTCAGAGGACCAATGAAGCTATTGAAAAGATCAGAGCTCGGATGCTCTCACTGCAGAGTAGACAGAGAAGTTATGCAAATCCGAAGCGTAGAAACGTGGAGTTCCAAGTGGGAGACTATGTCTTCCTTAGAGCCTCACCACTCAAGGGGGTGAGAAGATTTGGCAAGAAGGGAAAGCTAAGCCCTAGGTTCGTAGGACCATTTGAGATTCTGGAAAGGATAGGGCAGGTGGCCTATAGGTTGGCATTACCTCCGGCGTTGTTGGCTATGCACAACGTGTTTCACATTTCGATGCTGCAGAAGTATGTTTCTGATGAGACTCACGTATTGAGTTACGAAGATCTGGAGTTGCAGACAAATTTATCCTTTGAGGAGCAGCCAATCCAAATATTAGACAAGAAGGACAAGGTCCTGAGAAATAAATTTATACCTTTAGTGAAGGTATTATGGAGGAACAGCAAGGTCGAGGAAGCGACCTGGGAGTTGGAATCAACCATGCAGGACCAGTATCCCAAGCTGTTCAGGTAAAATTTTGAGGACGAAATTCCTATAAGGAGGAGATAGTTGTAACATCCCAAATTTCCTAATGTGGCTTAGTGCCTGGATTAGGGGGCCGAGAGGCAATAATTGTGTTCTTATGTGAATTATATTATAAAATAATTATGCTTGCATGTTAGAAATATTAAATATGTGTATGTGGCCTGTTTCTTATAAGAAGGGTATTATAATAATTTGACCCGCTATAGGTATAATTTTTTAATTTGAGACTATGTGATTGAGACCACATTATTATGTGGATATATTTGGGTTATTCGACGCAAGGAGATCCTGATGAGCAAGTTAGCGAAAAAGTCACAACGGGGTTTAATACCAGGCTCAGGGTGAGCTTAGGGGTATTTTTAGTAATTTAGTACATTACTGGGATTTAGTGGGCAATGGGAAAATTATGTGGTGATCATGTGAAAATATTGGAAGTAACAGGAGCTATAGGACGTAGATTGTGAATAGCGGGGTATGAGACAAAGGACAAAATTGCCCTTGAGAGCACATGATGAATAGGCTAAGGGCAAGGGTCAATTTGGTCATTTCTATCCAATATAGGACTTGGGGGCTGGGAACTTATCAGAAGGTTTGGGAAATTAAAAGGGAATTCTCAGCAGCTCTCATTCTCTCTCCCTCGTTTTCTCTTTAACTTCTGGAGCTTTGGGTGGCTTGAGTCAATTTGAGGGAAGTTAGCTTGGAAGTGAGGCCTCAAACTAGAGATTGGTTTGGAGAATATTAAAGCTTGAATCATACAGGAGAGGAAAGGGTTTTAATTTGAATTCTTCATGTTAGTTCAGTTGAATTATTTAGAGCTATGGTGTTTGCATGTGTGTGAGTTGAGAGAGTGAATTTTGGATGTGTTGATGAGTTTTGAGTTAATAATTGCTAGGCTTTGTTGCTGGAAAGGGTTATGTTAATCATGGGAATGGAGTTAAAAGATTTGGGGTGTAATTAAGTTGTTTTTAGTTGGGTTTGGCTAAGGAAAAACCCATAAATTCTAGGTTCGAAGGGCTGGGCCGCGACTCTATTCTTGGTGTGCAGCGGCCCTATGGTGCAAAGAGGAGCCATGATGGCTCAAAGGCAGAGGCGGGCCGCGCACCGCAGGGGAAGTGTCGCGGTGCGTGTTTATTTTTTCAGGGAGGCCGAGCCTCTGATTAGAGGTGGGCCACGACATGGGTCCTTTTGGTCGCGGCCTTTAAGGGGAATTTTGGCCCTAATGAGGTTTTTAGGTCGGGAACTTAACCTTTTGGTCTCAGGATCGATTCTACTTCCTTGTTTAGTTGAATTCGATGTACTGAAGACTAGGATTTAGTCTGGAAGCTTTTATTCTCCTGTTGTTGATGGAATTCCTTATTATGGTTGTGACTAGGTCTACGCTAAGGGCTCAAATCAGGGATCGTACTCAAAGGGTGTTGCTAGTAACTTGCATTCGGATCGAAGGTAAGCAAACTGCACCCAGTATGTGAATGTGTGGTTAGGGCTTAGTTCAATGGTCAAACATAAACATGATTAAGGCTTTAGCCCTGTTAATGAGCATGATTATAATTATGTTTGTGAATATCTAGTTAATTACATTGGAATGCGCATAATTTTTGTTATGCATATGATTGTTTTTTGAGTGTATTATAATGTATTGTGACTGTAGGCACGTATGTGTTATGAGATACATGATTGCCAGTTGTTACTAGAAAGCCCGGTTTATAAACAAGAGGATTGTTAGGATGTTAATTAGGGATCGACTTATTAGTCGAGGGCATATTGGACTTTGAGAGACTCGTCTTATAAGTCGAGGGTCGTAAAGCTTCGACTTACAAGTCGGGGGCATGTGAGGCTTCACTTATAAGTCAAGGATTTGAAGGACTCAATTTATAAGCTGAGATTGGCATTGTGCACGTGGAGTGCAGGCCACCATGGCTAGGCCACTCTGGGAGTGCAACACGCAGTTGACTGGCTCGGATGCCAACAAATTGAAAGGAAGTGCGACACGCACTTGTGTGACCCTATGGTTGCTGATTTGTATAATGAATACACCAGATTCAGTTATTATTGTTCGATAGATATATTATGCTGTGAATTGTTTAATATGTTTTATTGCTGAGTCTTTTGGCTCACAGGTGCTTTGTGGTGTAGGTAAAGGTAAAGAGAAGCTCAACCAGCTATGAGTCGGAGGGCGATAGGAGTGACATGTACATATGCAACCCGCTCGACCACCACTGTTAGCCCCAATTTTCCTAATAAGGTTTAGGACATTGATTAGGAGGCCGGGAGGGCCATAATTGCTTTATTATGTTATTTAATGATAATATGCATGTTTAGGTGTATTAAATATGCATGTGAACCCATTTATGAGTAACTGGGTGATTTTCATATTTTGGGCATTTTGGGCATTTTTGGCATATATGTGAAATGGGCGTGGTGCTTTGTTATTATTTGGTTATGCCAGGGTTACCCAGCACAAGACGATCCTAGGAGGTAAGCTAGTGGGAAAGTCACAACGGGATTTAAGCTTGAATTGGAGTAAGTCAAGGGGTATTTAGAGCATTACCGGGTTATTGGGTAATGGGAATTAATATTTGGTGATAAATTGGGAGTTATTAAGATTATGGGGAAATTCTGGAAGTTGAGACACTCATCTGATTAGGATTGACTTGATAGTCATCCAATCAAAAGGGCGGGATTTCCTATCTGAGCCCCTAGTGACTTGCTTGTTAGTCACTCAGCATGGTTTTCTAGAACCTCAAGTGTTGCGACACTCATCTGATTTGGATGGACTTGATAGTCCTCCAATCAGAAGGGCAGGATTTCTTATCCTGGATACCCCAGCATTGTTTGAATTCATTTGCATGCTGAATAGAGCTATGTTTGCTAGGCATGCCAGATATGATTTGATGTCATGATATGACTGTTCATGAGCATATGAGTTTTCTTGCTGGGCTTCGGCTCACGGGTGCTTTGTGGTACAGGTAAAGGCAAAAGGAAGCTGGACCATCCTTGAGTTGGAGAGCTTAGGTGATGACGTGTACATATGCAGCTGCTCGACCAATACTTGGGCGAGGTTTGAAAGAGGAACTAGGGATAAACCCTGTTTTGCCGCTTAGAACGGCCTGTTGTAAATATTTTCTTGTAATAGACTCTGAAATATATTTTTGGGATCCCAATGTATACAGTAAACGTTCTAGTGAAACATTATATCTTAACCAAAATTTGTAATCCCTAAACCGCTAATCATACTTAGTTACATGTTTATGGCCAAACGACTCGATTAGCGAGTTTAGCACTGTTTGCAATGTGCACTGTAGCGGTCCCTGGAGTCGGGGCGTTATAATTTTGGTATCAGAGCATGCCAAGGTTTATGTGTTCCTGAAGACAAGCTGGGCATGTACACTCATCACTGAAGATAGCTTCACTCAAGGAATGGTAACTATTTTTGTAGTTATATGTTTAGCTGCTTAAATAGATTGTGAATGCTTTACCCGCACATTGCATTAGGGAGCATGAGATTCTGATAGAGCTAGGCTCTTGACTATTTGATTATATGCTCCGTGAATATATCCATGAACATGATCATTTGATTACCTGCTCCATGATTACATAATTGTGATATTTGCATGCTGGAGTTGAGGCATGGTGTGAATGTTGGAAGAGCAGGGATTTTGATTGATGTATGAATGCCATGGGAATGTTTATAGCACTACAGTGATTTGTGAATGTGGTGTGGTAAGATTGATCCCATGGGGGAAAAATCATGATATGCTCATCGTGTTTAATGGGTCAAGTTATTGACTGCAGAGCAGGTTTATAGCCAAGGCAGATAATGAGGCCTGGTGGTGGTTATACAGAGGCTGGGAGTTTCAACTAGGGGTTGAGTTCTTCATCTGCCCCTCATAGTTTTCAACAGATAGTTACAGATTTGCAATCAAGATTGCAGAGGCATGAGGAAGAGATCAGGTGTTTGAGGCAACAGCAGAATCTGTTGGGGGGCACCTCTTCCTATGTTGTGCCAGGAGTGGCACCAGGTTTGGCTCAGCCTAGGGTTGAGAGCAGATGGGAATTTCTCTGTGAAAGATTCCAGGAGTATTACCCTCCAGTTTTTGAGGGAGGCCTAGATCCATTTAGAGCTGAGCAATGGATGGGCATGATCAGTTCCATTCTTGATAATATGGGGCTGGTAGGTCGCGATAGGGTTATCTGTGCGACATTTGTATTGCGAGATGATGCCCAGACATGGTGGGAGGTAGTATCCAAGACACGGGACACAGCTGTGATGGATTGGAAAGAATTTAGGCAGCTGTTTAATGAAAAGTATTACTGTGATGTAGCTAAGACTGCCAAGATGAATGAGTTTCTGAATCTCGTTCAGGGAAAAGCATCAGTATCCGAGTATGTTAATAAATTTAATGGGTTGACCAAGTTTGCTTTAGACATGGTACCCACAGATGTGGCTCGGAAGGAAAGGTTTGTTCAATGATTGAATCCTGGTATAGCTCAGGGCATCAGAGTTGCCCCAGTGAATGAAGTCTCTACCTATGCTCAGGTGGTAGAGAAGGCTCTTGCTGTTGAGAGCATCAGAGATGAGAAGAAGAGTTCCACGGAGCATGGAGCTCAGATAGTGGTATCTCTATTTAGTGGAGCATGCAAGAAGAAAAGCTAGAAGCCTTACCCAGAATGCGCTCGGTGCAAGAGGCATCATCTGGGAGAATGCCGAGCAAGGTCATGTTTTGCTTGTGGCATGGTTGGGCATTTAAGAAAGGATTGCCCAAGGCTAAAAGAGCTTAAGCAAAAGAGGATAAACAGCTCGATTCCAACTCGAGTGTTTATTCCATAGCAGTCAGAATCTGAGACTGAGACTAGCTCCTCAGGAGTGGCAGGTCAGTTTTCTAGTTCTAAGTTTTGTATTATGCTGGTTGGTTTGGTGTCATGCTGTTCCTTTGCTTGTTGCATGTACAGAGGCACAAAGTTGATATGACGATCACATGGTTATGTTGTGATGGGAACGCAGTATGGAATTGGCAATTTAAGAGATAAGTTGGGTTATGGAATTGACTCATCAATGATTTACATAAATATGGTTTCGACTTGCAAAGCTAAATGGTAAGGAAAGAATAACATCTCTTGGGTTTGAGAGCTAGAGTTTTATGGCGGGGTGATGCATAGAACTCTTAGCTAGTGTGATGGATACCACTTAGTTTGTGCCAGTGGGATCAGGACAGGCTGGACTAGTCTGTGAGTTCCTGAATGTGTTTTCAAGGGATTAGCCAGGGATAGAGTTGAATTGAGGGCATTGTATTGAATAACTTAGTAGATTAGTAAGAACTCGAGGCTTAGGTATTGAATGGGATGGAATTCTCAAGAGTTGATCTTTGACCTGGTTAGTACCAGTTAGGAATCAGGGGAAAAGAATATGCAAAAGGCTGTGTTTCTATCAGATAAAAGCACTAGGAAGTGCTGGATTGTATTTTGATAATTTGTTTAATACTAAGTGTTTATGGATCAGATGAACAAAGCGTTCAAGGGATTATCTGAATGGGAATTCATGATCGTCTGGGACGATGGTATTATGGTGTGTTTTGTGGAAAGAGTTCTGAGTTTCTTTTTACAAATCTGAATCATTTGGCAGGTTGTTATCATGCCTCGGTGACACAGGGAAATGATTGATTATGTAACATGTTGGTTAAGAGGATTTGACTAGAACTAGAGTAGGGTTCTTGTGGGCCAAGTAGCCAGTTCTGTGCTTGAGATTATTATCTCAGAGAAGATCAAAAGGAAAGATGACTAAGTGAACCACAGATAGGAAAGTTTAGTGGAAAGTCTTAGCTGAATTAGCTAAGGGTGATACAGTGTCAGGTATGAATTTATTGAGATATAAGGATCGGATTTGGGATCCGATGGACACTGGGATTAAATGGGGGATTCTGGATGAATCTCATGTTACTTTCTTTTTCTCTTCATTCAGGCATCATGTCAGTATACCAAAGTGTGGAAGCGTTATGGTGATGGCCTGAGACGGAGAGGGGCATAATGGAATGCGTGATAAAGTTCTTAATCTGTTAGCAGGTCAAGACAAGGTATCAGGAATTAGTAAGGTCATTGCAGCCTTTGCATATTTTGTAATGGAAATACGAAAGCATCGCAATGGGTTTCGCGGTGGGGCTACCCAGGAAAGTGGGTCAGCATGATTGACTTAGGCTATTGTGGACCAGTGTTGTGAAAGAGATAGTGTGCCTTCATGCGAATTTAAGGTCTATCTTATCAGATAAAGACTTTATTGTTACTTCCAGGTTATGGAAGGGTGAAGGAAGGCGATGAATAAATAGATGGAATTCAGTACAGTTAATTGTTCTCAGGCTGATGATAATCAGAGGGAGAATTGTCCAGAGTTGAAAAGGTATCTTATGAGATAAAGTATGGTAGAACATGTTCGTCACCCTTTTCATTGGAGTGAAATGGGTGAGATGTTACGTCTGGATCATGAGATGGTTCAGGGGACCATTAGGATATGGAAAAGTGTTACTAAATTGAAAAGCAGGAACATGGAGTTCCAGGTAGGAAGTTGTGTCTTCCTAAATGAATCACCATGGAAAGGAGTGATGAATTAAGGGCAAGTTGAGCCTGGATTAGTATGACAGTTTGAGTCTTGGATAGGACTGGTCAGATTACCTTTTGCTGGGCCATAGCTTTGGCTCTGACGGTTGTACATTGTGTTATGTATTTCCATGCAGTGGACATGGGTTGAAAGAACTTACGAGTTGAGTTATGAAAATCTGGGAACTAAAGTTAAGTTATCCTATAAGGAATAGCCAGTTTGGATTGTAACAGAAACAATAAGGTTCTAAGGAACAAGGTATACCTTGATTTAAGGTATGTTGCAGAAACAGTGGGGTCGAGAGAACGACCTAGGAAAACTGGAATCGATTGTGCGGAATTCATATTCCGGGCGATTCAGATAAATTTCGAGGACGAAATTTTTGTAAGGAGGGGATAGTTGTAATGCCCCAAATTTCCTAATAAGGTTTAGGACCTTGATTAGGAGGCCGGGAGGGCCATAATTGCTTTATTATGCTATTTAATGATAATATGCATGTTTAGGTGTATTAAACATGCATGTGAACCCATTTATGAGTAACTGGGTGATTTTCATATTTTGGCCATTTCGGGCATTTTTGGCATATATGTGAAATGGGCGTGGTGCTTTGTTATTATTTGGTTATGCCAGGGTTACCCAGCACAAGACGATCCTAGGAGGTAAGCTAGTGGGAAAGTCACAACGGGATTTAAGCTTGACTTGGAGTAAGTCAAGGGGTATTTAGAGCATTATCGGGTTATTGGGTAATGGGAATTAATATTTTGTGATAAATTGGGAGTTAGTAAGATCAGGGGGAAATTCTGGAAGTTTTGACTATAATGTCCCCGGGGGTGTTTTCGGGACCCCGAGCATTAGGTTTTATTGGAAGCTACTTAAGCTTGAAGTAACCTATTAAGAAAATAAAAAGAACGTTCTGTACGTTCTCTCTCCTTAAAAGTTTCCTTTTCGTCTCCCGATCACATTTTCGAAGGTATCTTGAGTTCTAGGACTCGGAATCAAGCGAGGATCGAGGAATAGCAATCCTAAGGAGAATTAGAAGCTTATTAGCCGAAGGATTTAGTTGGAAACAACTCAACCGAAGGTAATTCAAGTTTAAGTTTTAAGTTTTTAAAAGTTTTTAAGCTTGAATTGGATTTTGTGAATCGTTGAGTTTTTAGTTCGTTTGAGCCTCAGGTTTTGGTGGTTTTTGACCATTGGGGAGTTTGGGAACTTTGATTTGATGATTTGGGAATATTTAGACATGTTTTTGGGAGGTTTTAAAAGGTTAAAAGAGAAGGAAAATGGCTGCCCCGAAGTTGGGCCGCAGCCCTGTTCTTGGGCGCCGCGGTCCTTGCTCGATGAAGCAGGTGCCCTGTTTTGCTCTTGCTGGGCGTCGCGGCCCTTGGTGTTGGGCGTCGCGGCACTTGCCTCAGGGTGTGTTGTGGGCCGCGGCTCAGGCAGGCTTTTGAGCCGGTTTGGGTGTTTTGACCCCGGGAACATGGTTTTAGGCCTCGGAATCATTCCTACTACCCAGATTAGTGAGGATTGATGTCTTGGAGGCTAAGTTTTAGTTCAAGGGTTGGTTTTAGAACTTGAACTCATTGGATCACCATTTGTGGTTGTGACTAGGTTAACACTAGAGGCTTGGAATCGGGATCGTGTTTTTGGCTCATTTGTTGGTAACCTGTGCTTGGACCAAAGGTAAGAAAACTGCACCCCATGTGTGACATGCATGGTTATGTTTGATGCATGTTGGATGTTTAAATGTAAACATTGATAGCATAATGAATGCTTAGCAATCTTGCTCATTTTCATATGATAACTATTGAGGCATGCTGGGTGGTTAAATGAGATGCATGAGATGCACGAGAAACATGTGATTAGGGCATGCCATGAATGATGAATATGAGATTGGTCAGAGCTTGAGTCTCTGTGTTTGTGCTTGATGCTCACAACTGTTAGGTAAGCATGCTGAATGTTCTACTCTTGGATGAATGACATATTGATAGCATTGCTTACTTGTGCATGGCACTGACTAATTAGTCAGATTTGGCAAAGGTGTTAGTATCAACTGTGAAGCTATGACTCACTAGTCAAGTTCAGCAGTGGTATTGGGCACTGGTCACATTGTGCTGACTCACAGGATGGCCTTAGCGTGTTCAACGCAAGCCATGTCGATTAGACCTAATCGACTTTCTACATTGAATGACTCAAAAAGCATTAATGCAGGACCGACCTCAAGTTCGATGAATATAAACAAGCATTTAACTAGCCAAAGGCTAGTCATTTAGAGCCAGGGCCAACGAGCCCCGTGACTGTTAGGTCACATGGCTATGGGCACCGGCCCTTAGTGACATGCTTGTCAGTCACTCATTTGATAAGAGCCATTGCAGGAAAGCCTAGGTAACGATGTCGTTACACGGCTATGGGCACTGGGCCCCTAGTGACTTGTTTTCTAGTCACTCAGTATGGTTTATCGGAACCTCAAGTGATATTCACTCATCTTATCAGAGCTATGAGCTCTATATGATCATTTTGATCATCATATGCATGGCTTTGGGCACTGAGGCCCTAGTGACTTGCTTGTTGGTCACTCAGCATGGTTTATCAGAACCTCAAGTGTTGAGACACTCATCTGATTAGGATTGACTTGATAGTCATCCAATCAAAAGGGCGGGATTTCCTATCTGAGCCCCTAGTGACTTGCTTGTTAGTCACTCAGCATGGTTTACCAGAACCTCAAGTGTTGCGACACTCATCTGATTTGGATGGACTTGATAGTCCTCCAATCAGAAGGGCAGGATTTCTTATCCTGGATACCCCCAGCATTGTTTGAATTCATTTGCATGCTGAATAGAGCTATGTTTGCTAGGCATGCCAGATATGATTTGATGTCATGATATGACTGTTCATGAGCATATGAGTTTTCTTGCTGGGCTTCGGGTCACGGGTGCTTTGTGGTGCAGGTAAAGGCAAAAGGAAGCTGGACAATCCTTGAGTTGGAGAGCTTAGGTGATGACGTGTACATATGCAGCTGCTCGACCAATACTTGGGCGAGGTTTGAAAGAGGAACTAGGGATAAACCCTGTTTTGCCGCTTAGAACGGCCTGTTATAAATATTTTCTTGTAATAGACTCTGAAATTATATTTTTGGGATCCCAATGTGTTCTAGTGAAACGTTATATCTTAACCAAAATTTTTAATCCCTAAACCACTAATCATACTTAGTTACACGTTTATGGCCAAACGACTCGATTAGCGAGTTTAGCACTGTTTGCAATGTGCACTGTAGCGGTCCCTGGAGTTGGGGCGTTACAATTTTGGTATCAGAGTAGGTTTATAGCCAAGGCAGATAATGAGGCCTGGTGGTGGTTATACAGAGGCTGGGAGTTTCAGCCAGGGGTTGAGTTCTTCATCTGCCCCTCAGAGTTTTCAACAGATAGTTACAGATTTGCAATCAAGATTGCAGAGGCATGAGGAAGAGATCAGGTGATTGAGGCAACAGCAGAATCTGTTGGGGGGCACCTCTTCCTATGTTGTGCCAGGAGTGGCACCAGGTTTGGCTCAGCCTAGGGTTGAGAGCAGATGGGAATTTCTTTGTGAAAGATTCCAGGAGTATTACCCTCCAGTTTTTGAGGGAGGCCTAGATCCATTTAGAGCTGAGAAATGGATGGACAACCACGGCCGAGATGCTCAAGGAAACTAAGGTTAAACCCAACTTTTGACGCCTAGGTTAACTTATTATGTAACTTGAATGTTGTAACCAGTTTTTAAACTGATGTTTTTTGGGATCCCGTGTAAAGAACATGCTTTTGACTTAATGAAAATACTTATGACTTAATCAAAAGTTTTTAATACCTAAACCTTTAGTGGCTTAATCACATGTTTAGTCCAAATGAATTGTTTAGCAAGTCCAGCACTGGTTTTAAACACACTTGGTGAAGGACCCTAATTAGCATGGCGTTACAACTTTAGCCTTGTTCCCTTAACTATCTGTAGTCCCTTCCAAAAGTTTGATGTGAACATTGACCCTAGATCAGAAATTATCGACTTTGGAACCCCATGAAGTCTCGCTATCTCACTCACATATAAATTTGCATACTGGTCCACCGAGTAGGTGGTCTTAACTGGTAGAAAATGGGCAGACTTAGTGAGTCTATCCACTATTACCCAAACAGAATCATGCTGCTTTGTGATCCTGGGTAACCCTTCCACAAAATCCATTGCTATATCCTCCCATTTCCATTCCAGAACGTAAAGCAGTTGAAGTAACCCTGCTGGCCTTTGGTGTTCTGCCTTAAGTTGCTGGCATGTCAAACATCTGGCAACAAACTCAACAATATCCATCTTCATACCAAGCCACCAATACAGCGCCTTAAGGTCTTGGTACATCTTCGTCGACCCTAGGTGTAAGGAATAAGGTGTTGTATACGCCTCTTTCAAAATACTTTCCTTAATCTCATCATTGTCAGGCACACAAATCCTATCCTTGATCGCAGTAATCCACTGTTGGACATTGTGAAATCACTGCTACCACTTTCTTGTACCAAAACCTCTTGCTTCATTAGGGCTTCATCCACTTTCTGTCCTTCTCAAATTTGTTCCTGTAGGGAGGATTGTAATGTGAGGTTCGCTAGGCTTCCTGTCACAAGTTAGGTGTCGGCGTTTATAATCTCCTTATGAAGAGGCATCTCCATTGTATTCAGTGCTGAGATGCTCCCATGTCCCTGCCTACGCAATGCATCAGCAACCACATTAGCCTTGCCTGGGTGGTATAGAATTTCACAATCGTAGTCTTTCACTAATTCCAACCACCTTCGCTACCTCATATTCAGTTCCTTCTAAGTGAAAAAGTACTTCAGACTTTTGTGGTCAGTGTAGATTTTGCACTTGTCCCCATATAGGTGATGTCTCCATATCTTTAGTGTGAACACCACTACTGCCAACTCAAGATCATGAATTGGATATCGTTGCTCATAATCTTTGAGCTGTCTAGAAGCATAAGCTACCACCTTCCCATCCTTCATCAACACACACCCTAAGTCGTTCTTTGATGTGTCACAAAATTTCCCGCCTTATGTGGGAACACAAATGATAGGCACAGAAATCAACTTATCCTTCATGGTCTGAAAGCTTTCTTCACATTTCTCAGTCCATATAAACCTCTGATGTTTTCAAGTTAAGTTGGTCAAGGGTGTTGTGATCTTTGAGAAACCCTCAACAAAATTCTGATAATAACCCGCTACTCCTAAGAAGCTTCGAACCTCTAAAGCATTCTTTGGCTAGGGCCAGTTTCTAATGGCCTCAATCTTGGATGGATCTACTGCTATCCCATTCTTAGACACTATATGCCCTAGGAAAGTTACTTGTTCCAGCCAAAACTCACACTTAGAGAACTTAGCGTATAGCTAATGTTCTCATAGTCTTTTCAGAGTCAACCTCAAATGCTCCTCGTGCTCCTCCTTGGTCTTCGAGTATATAAGGATATCGTCTATGAACACTACCGCAAACTTGTCCAAATAGTCCTTAAATACTATGTTCATCATATCCATGAATGTTGCTGGGGCGTTAGTGAGTCCAAAAGACATCACTAAGAACTCATAGTGCCCGTAGCGAGTTCTGAAAGACGTTTTCGGAATGTCTCCCTCTTTCACTTTCAACTAACGGTACCCGGATCGCAGATCAATCTTTGAGAATATTGTTGCCCCTTGTAGTTGATCAAAAAGGTCATCTATCCTAGGAAAAGGATATTTGTTCTTGATGGTGACCTTATTGTGTTCTCGGTAATCGATGCACATTCTCATGCTCTCATCCTTCTTTTTCACAAATAGGACTGGTGTTCCCCATGGAGAAAGACTGGGTCTTATGAACCCCTTGTCCAATAACTCATGTAGCTAGATCTTAAGTTCCTTCAACTCCGCAGGTGCCATTCGATAGGGTTCTTTAGAGATTGGTGTTGTTTCTGGTGCAAGTTCGATCAGAAATTCGATTTTCTCTGTCTAGGGTTAATCCTGGTAACTCCTTGGGAAACACTTCTGAAAACTCACAAACGATATGCACACTTTCTGGTTTCAATTCAGACTCCTTGGATTTATCTACCACACTAGCCAGATATGCCGAACAGCCATGTTGCATCATATTCCGTGCTTCCAGTGCCGATATTATGGGCATACAAAAAAACGCTAATTCTCCTTTAAAAAAAAAAAGAGTTCCGCTTCTTCTGGTCTAAACTCCACAGCCTTTTTCCGACAGTCAATCGTTGCTCCATGTTTGGATAACCAATCCATGACAAATATGGCATCATAATCCGATATACTTAGTTCTATAAGGTCTTTCGGGCACTCCCTGCCCTCTATTGTTATAGGTACTGACTGCAACCACCTAGTTGACAACATCATGTCTCTTGACAGTAACATTGTACTAAAACTATGCTCAAACAATTTGCAAGGCATACCCAACTTATCAATCATATTCATGGAAACATAGGAGTGAGTCACTCTAGAATCAATAAGGACTCTACACATCATACCAGATATAGGGAGCTGACTTGTAACTACGGTGTTGATGTTGGCTGGTTCATTATGAGTTAAGGCAAAAACTTAAGCTGGCACCAGATTTTTGTTACTATTCTGTCCCGATTTCCATTGTGGGCAATCTTTCCTCAGATGTCCTGCCTAACCGCACTTGAATAATTTGTTGGTGTCAGCCTGGCATTCTCCCGAGTGTCTTTTCGAGCATTTAGGACAAGTGGGGTGCTCGACTCTGTTGCTTTGGGGATTCCCATGGTTCTGATCATTATAGCGACTGTTGTAGTTGTTAGGGTGGTTCTGAGTGTTGTGACTGTTGTTATTCATGGCCGAAGGTCTCAGTCTCTTGCCAGTGCCACTATTCTGCCCTTCATTAGCTTTCCTCTTGTTTCCCTCATTGAAGCCTTTATTTCGGTGGGCCTCTCTTCTGGCAACATTGTCCTTCCATATCTGATCCTCCAAGTATTCTACCTCAAGTGCCCTATCTAGTACTTTGGCATAACTGACCACTTCAGTACTGGTCATCTTAACATCCCTAGCAATCATAGGCTTGAGTCCCCTCATGAACCTTTGGACTCGCAGAGCTTCAATTGGTACAACTTCAGGAGCGAATTTTGCCAACCTATCGAACTTCTGTTCATAATCAGTGATAGATAAATTTCCTTGAACCAAAGTCACAAACTCATATACTTTGGTTGCCAACACGATCGCACTATAATACTTCTTGCTAAAGCTTGCACAAAATCTGCCTAAGTCATGGTATTAAGATCTCGAGTCTGTTTGATCACATCCCACCATATCCGCGCATCCTACTTAAACAAGTGGGCTGCACATGAGATTCTCTGGCGATCATTTAACTCCATATGATCGAAGATAGCCTCGATTAATCTTAACCAATCTTCTGCCACCATGGGATCAGCTTTTCCATCAAAGGTTGGTGGGGCTTGCTTTCTGAAACGTTCATACACCGACTTGAACCGATAAGTCACAGGTAGTGATGTTGGTGGTTGAGGTTGCGCCACTAGTACTTAAGGCACTTGGGGAATTTGAGGTACTTGCCTAGCATGTGCTAATTCCTCATCTCTCAGCCTTAATTATTCCCTTAACCTTGCTACCTCTGCTGCCAGATCCATAGTTGGTGCAGCTGGGGCTACAGGTTGGACTGATGGCATTCCACTTCAGGAGCTATCGTGGCCTTAGACCTTGTGGAGACACCCTTTCCTCGTCCTCCTCCTCTTCTCTTGCCTCCTCTTCCTTTATTCGACATTATGAGATTCTAAGGCACCAAAAGAAAATCATAAGGGAGGATAAAACTGCATAATGGTTTGATAAATATTCATGAAAATTATACATTCCAAATCCACACCATTTATAGTTTGCAAGAGGAAAAATATTAAACCATAGCATTCAAAGTGTGTTCAAAATTATTCCAAAATTTGAACAACTCATAAAGCGTTCAATAACCAAAAACATAAGTCCTTAGGGTTTTTAAAAAACATTCCATCTTATTCATTAATGTTTCATGGAACGACCTACGTGACGGACTCTAGTCCTCAACTGTGGACTCGTCTCTTGAGCTGTAGTCGAAGACGTCCTCTGAGATGCGGAAGTAGTTGAGGGTGCTTGCCATCACCATCATCCTAGCGATCACTTGTGGTATGGCATGAACCACTTCCTAACATGCCATGGCTCCTTCCAAATTATGTACCGTCTCATAACGCACTTCTATCTCTCTGTTGTCCGTCTTTACCATAACCAGCTCCTCGCGACTAAATTCATAGTGTCCATAAGATCATAGATAACGTACTCTATGGTGCAAAAGTCCAGGTCATCTTGAAAGACGTCGTGCCATGCCACGTCTAACTGGAGAAGGGCCTCGGAGTACCCCGACAGTGCTTCCCTTAACACCCAATATTTCTCTCTAGGCCATAGTAATGCTCCTCTTTTGTTCATGATTCCTTGAATGCGATTGCAGACCACCGTCGTTGTTTTCAACACCGCAATTCTCCAATCGTAGGGGTCCTCCTCAAGCTGGACCTTGGGTATTGCGCGGATTTCCTTAAGTAGTTGTTTCTTAGTGGTGTTTATAATAGGAGGCATCTTACTATACTACAATCACAAAATTATAAAATTAAATAAAACAGAAACAAGTAATAACACATAAAACAAATACTTACGACACAGTGAGCTGAGATTTTCCCATCTTTAGCATGTATGGGGAGGGTCCTTGGAAAAATGGACGACCGTCCGTGATACCATTTGTAAAACGCCCTAAACTAATACTTTGTAAAACATCTCCATGCTCAAAAACTTAGTGGGGCCTTGCTAAAACATGCAAGTTGGGCCCAATAGTTTAAAATAAAATAAAAGTTATCATGCAACGTTTTAAAAATAAATATAGTTCAAGTCCCACTGACAAGTTTGGAAATCAAAATAAAAACATAACATCGTCCTTTAAATTTTGGCATTTTAAGCTGATCGTTTGTTCGCCCATAGGATACCCACACGCCATACACACCCTGACGTCAGAACTCCCCACGTCACCACGCTTGTCAATGAGAAACGTTATTTGCTACCTGGAAGGAAAAGTAAGGGGGTGAGCTAAAAGCCCAGTAAGGAAGTACAAATAACAAACAAAGAAAACACAACAAAACATAATCTTATCATAAGACTCCTACAACGTCATATACATACATCGTGATACATTGCACATAATGTCATCATCATACATCGTTATCATGCATCATATATCATAAACATATTCAAACAGCATCATCATAAACATCATCATCATAAGCATCATCATCATATCTTTGTGAACATGGCCCCTTATCTTGTCCATGTCACATCTTGAGGTAAATAGGAGGCTCTGGTCCTTGAATAACCTCGGCGCATCCGCCCTATGAGTTATGTCTTTTTATCCTTAGTAACTCGAGTTACGTCTTAGATCCTTAGTAACCTATTTGTTGTGTCGCGTTCAATATGCTAACAACCATTTACATATCATACAACATACATAAATACATGCAATCCAGTAGCATCAACACAAAAAGGATATACATGGTTCATCAAATTTCACCATATCAATTAACAACAGCATTCCATACTTCATATCACAAGGTATATCATCATACATAGCATTTATCTTCATACAAACCAATCTTACTGTTCATAGCATAAATAAACAAAATTCTATTTAACTTCCTTACCTCACGTCTAAGCAAACCAAAAATTGAACAACTTCACAATGAGCCTATATCCATAGTCAAATAGAAATTCTTTAGCATCACATAAGACTTTCTTGTGCCCAACTCATATACCCCATGTGTGTATGGGCCATGCACACATGGTGAAATTTACACATGTTTTTCCAATCATGCACATTTTTCACATAAAATCACAAAAGAATAATGCAACTTCTACCTATTATACATGCATGGTTTTCAAGTAAAAATCATAGGGTTGAATATTAGACATATTTATGAACGTAAAAGTACATTTGCATGCGACATGCATACGTGGGAACGTTGTTAAAAAGTGATGTTGAAAACAATAATTTCTACATGCTTATTTCTATCATTTTCAAAATAAAGATTTATATGTCATAATTTCTCACCATTATTTATTTTCTTTAAATCTCTAAGTTGTTTAAACCTCTTAAGACATTATTTTTATTCCATAAAAAAAAAAAAATTCCATTTTCAAAAATATAATAATTCAATTTCTTACTTTTAAATTTACATAGAAAATAACCAAAACTTGAAATTATCTAAAGTACTTATAAATATCATATTTTCCTTAGAAAATAATATTTTATTTAAATTTATAAAATTACAAGATTGATGTGTGTGAGAAAAATATATTTTGCTTGTAGTATTTAAGACTTAAATTTATATGATATAAATTCATATGTGGTAATCAAATAATCATTTTTAATTCATTAAACTAAACTTTTAGCCACCATTTAATTTGTTTAAAAATCACAAGTGAATTAAACCTCAACATTTTTCTTAATTAAAACAAAGAATATCATACCCATTAAAATGTGAACATTCAAGGACATTTAAAATACCATTTTTAATATATATATATATATATAATTGAGGGTATTATATTATTTCAACAAACACATAATTTCCTTTCATTTAAAAGACATTTCCTAATTTTTACCAAAACTTCCAGCAACAATTAAAACCCTCAAAAATCACCATCTTGGTATTAAAACTCATATTTTCCTCATAAATATATAAAAAAAAATTGTAGGTATTTACTTGAGTAAAATATCATTTTAATGTAAATTAAAATACCCTTTTAATTTCATAAAATCATCATAGCACTTGCAAAAATATTTATGCATGCAAATTATTATTTTCATCATGTTTCATACCATTTATACACAAAATCAGTAAGCAATATTCATTATTAAATTTCATTTCAAACTCATGCTTTCAAAACTTAAATGTGAATTTTTATGTATCACCAATACCTCAATTTATACAAGATTTAAGACAATTTCTTTCATTTTCCAAATTATCCTAACATGTTTCTATTATTCAAGTATTTCAAAAAAAAAAACTAACATATACTCATTTAAAATCTTACAAACAACCTATCATGTTTCTAAGATTACAATTGGCATTAAACATAAAAAGAAAACAGGCATGCTTTGAACACCACCCCTAGGCCGAAACCCTCATAGCCCAAAATCAACAAATCTTTTCATGTTCAAAAAAAAAAATATGAAAACACCCATCATCATATTTTAATAGAACAAATCCAAAACCCTTGTCAAACTTGATCATACATCCTCCTTAAATATAAAAAATAATCATAATCATAAATCATTATGCATCATATTCAAGTATCTCATAACAAATCAAATCAACACATGAAAAGGATTTAAATAGACATCAAAACTTCAAGATCCTTTCAATAAAACAAAAAAAAATTAAAAATAAGGTTTAGGGATCAACTACCTCTGTTTACCCAAAAAATGGCTCCTAATGACGTGGTGGGATTGACTTACACGTGGCGGTTTCAAGTGAATGAATATTGTTCGACCATCGACCAGAGAGTTATTGATTTATCAAGCCTCATGCTGAGGTGCGATCAGTCTGGTTGCATACTTTCATTTACTTTCTTTTGGATACGCAATCCTGTAATATTTGCATTAATTGTATTTTCCTTTATTACATTGATATGCAAATCTTAATTGTAATTAAGGGCCATGAGCCCGTGTAACCTTCTTGAGCCTATAAATAAGACTGAAAGGGCTCAAGAAAGGGACTTTTGGATTTGGAACCTTGTTCTTTGTACTCAGAGAGAAGAATATAGTGTGATTATTCGCTGAAGTTGTAATCTTCCCAAGGCTTGTGAAACTCGTGAACCCTAGTTCATTGATCATAGTGTTGGGATTGATTATCAATAAGAGCACTAAGTGGACGTAAGTCATTACCATCCAATTGGGGCCAAGCCACTATAAATCGTTTGTGTCGTTTGCTTTCCATTTGATTTTTCTTCTTGTTTTCATCTCACTTTCTATCGTTTATCTGACTCCGTGTCATTGACCAATTTGAGGGTCAACAACCTCCTTGATAGAACCAATACCCAAAATGGCAATCACTCTTGAACAACCTAGGGTTTTCGAAACCCATAACAAGAAAAGAATAAACAAAACTTATGATTGAGGGGAAGAACCTTAGACTTAGAAAATTAACCCAAGGATCAAACAAGACAAGAAACCATACATAGATTTTTCAAAACCTCCTTCTTCTTCCTCTCTTTCTTCCTCTCTTTCTTCCTTTCTTTCTCCTTCTCTCTCTTTCTCACGTTCACTCTCTCCCTTTCTATCTCTATGGCCGACGGTCCCAAGGAGAAAAAATGCTCTTCTCTTCTTTCCTTCCCTCTTTATTCTAACCTAGCAAATAATAACCTAATGAAAAAAAAAGGTAAGTTTCCTCTTCTTGCTTATTTTCTTTTATTTTATTTTTCTTAATTAGAGGGAAAATGAAGAGTGCATAAAGATGACAACCCCTCTTCCCTTTTTAGCTAAAAAAAATCATCCAAATAAAAATGGAAATGTAATCCTTCCTTTCCCACTATGCTTCACACGTCCACCCTCTTTCCTCTTCTTTATTTATTTTTTTTGTTCATTGGAATTAACTAAAATAATTCTAATAAATGGAAATAAAAGTGTGTAGAAAATTCTATGCAAGTGCACCATGCAACCATGCACGTGCACACACTTAATCACCAAGGTGCATCACTACCTACCATGCACCTTGGTGCATTCAACCAAAACTCAATTATTCACAAATTAAATGAATAAATAAATAAATCAACAATTAAATTCAAACAATTTCTAACAATAAATTTAAACAAATAAATAAAATAATTCACAATACTTAATAATTAAATAAAACAAAGCACAAAATTTAATAATTAAAAAAAAATTGGCGCACTACAAATAACTTGGTCGTTGATCCTTAGGCTCAAAGTCCTCGGGTGATAACCCAAGCTCACTCTTGTGCTACTAGGATCAAGTCATGGGCATCCCCATACTTTATTTAGTTACCTAGATCTTTCTATTCCCTGGGTGTTAACACTAGGTTTACTCCGTTTCGTGACGAGACATTATACTCTGCAAGGCTGCCCTAACCCCATGCCCCCAAGTGATCGGAGACTAGTCTACGTTTACTTGTCCAGGCCAGAGAGCGGGTGCTCTATGAGTAGCACTTATAGAATAAAAAAGGAACTAAAATATAAGCATATTCTTTTAAATTCTCTACCGTGTTTTGCCTACAATGTTTCCATTAATTGTGCTCGGAGGCTACAAAATGATTACAAGATTTAATAGAAATACACTGCTCATATCACTGGTAATACCGGCGGGGATGCTCAACATTCCAGGCGTGGGGTACCAACTCCCCACCTAGTCGGGCAAGTTTGTAAGTCCCTGGACATACAACGCTCTCAACTTGGTACAGACCTTCCCAGTTAGGGCCCAGCACTCCAACACCAGGATCTCGGGTGGCTAAGAAGACCCTTCGCAACACCAAATCTTCGACCCCAAATTTTATAACATTCACTTTAGAGTTAAAAATATTTGGCTACTTTCTGTTGGTAGGACGCTACCTGAAGCTGAGAAGCTTCGCGGAGGTCCTCCACGAGGTTTAGAGACTCTCGGAGTAAAGTGTAATTTGTGGTTGCATCATACGCATCTCTCCGGTGTGTGGAGATTGCTGCCTCTACTAGGAGCTTGGCTTCGTACCCATAGGCCATGGAGAATGGCGAGTGTCTGGTGGAGGTCCTGGCAGTGGTGCAGTAACTCCATAATGTCCTAGGCAGCTCCTCGGACCAAGCTCCTTTCACGTGCTTTAGTCTGTTCTTCAATGTAGCTTTGAGCGTCTAGTTTACTGCTTCCACCTGCCCATTTTCCTACAGGTGAGCTACGGAGGAAAAGCTCTTCATCGCCCCATGCCTTCGACAAAAATCCGTGAACAACTCACTGTCGAACTACAGGCCATTGTCAAAGACTATCTTCCTCGGGGGCCCGTAGCGACAAACGATATTCTTGATGATGAAATCTAGCGCCTTCTTGGATGTGATGGTAGCAAGAGGTTCATCCTCGACCCACTTTGTGAAGTAGTCGACCACCACAATTGCATATTTCACTCCTCCCTTCCCCGTGGGCAATGATCCGATAAGGTCGATGCCCCAGGCTGCAAAGATCCATGGAGTAGTCATCTGAGAAAGCTCAGTTAGAGGAGCTTGGGGTATGTTGGCGAAGCGTTGGCACTTGTCACTGTTCTTGACGTAATCCATTGCATCACCACTCATAGTGGGCCAAAAGTACCCTTGCCTCAACGTGGTATGTTGGCGAGGCTTTGCCCCCAAGCGTGGTCCCCACAAAAGCCCTCATGTACTTCCTAGAGTATATGACTGGCTTCTTGCTTGGACACTCAAGGGCAACGAATATCCTCGCCTGTACAACTTACTGTCCATGATGACGTACCAAGGTGTTGGGAATAGTTCCCTTAAAGTAATTGTAGTTGAAAAATGTTTTAAATGAAATAAAAAATTGAATTGAATTACTATATACATATAGACTATGTCACATATTATATGATAATATTAAGTGAATATCAGAAAATTCCAAAGTTTATCTATGTGGTCTTAATCTCATATTGGTATGGGAGGATCGAGATTAAGATAATAAACTTAAATAGTTCGTAGTAAAATAAAGTTATGGAATCTTTAGATTAATTACTGCTAGTACGGTCCACTAGTATTATGAATACATGTGACTTAGATCCGGGTCACTAGTGTAGTAGGACACTTTAGTGGAGGTGTTGCATGCTGAGAGTATGTAGAACTGGACCAGATGCGATTTGCTAATGATTGTTTAAACATCATTTCATAGTATTAATCAAACACATCAAATGATGATCATATACACAATGATCTTAATTTCGAGGTTACTATGAACTCCTATATATGTCATCTGATCATTTGATTCATGCGTTAAGGTTTGTCAGAATGATTAGGCTAAGAACAATTGTTTTGGGGACTTAATGATGTATATGGCTGGGGACATAGTTTTACAGATATGGAATCTATACCTTCTTATAGATTGAATAATGGTTCCCTATTGGGTTGGCTTTTGGAACTGAAAAGGTTATGAGCGCTCACGTCGCAAACTTGTTGTGACACAACCTTCACTAGCAAAGTCAATGGTACTCTAGGAACAAGATATAGCTAAAAGGGTAAAACAGTAGTTTTTTTCACTTTTAATTATGAACCATTAATAGAGGATTAACGCTGTATGTAATGATCATATCAATAGATACTTTATTCTTTAATAATATTCTCAGTAAATATATGTCTATAATTATCAAGAGTTCAATCTCATATTTTTAGTGGAGTAATCATGAGATTAGTAAATATGATTATTTAATCAAAGATCTTTGATTAATAATGTAATATTTATCAGAGCTTGATATTATAGGTCCATAGGTCCTCGAGGTGGCTCTATCAACATCATATCAATGTAAGAGTTGATACAAGGGTATAACTGTAATTTGGGAATTTGAGAAGAATTTTATTCTTCGGGTCAAGTATGCAATAATATGATAATTGCGATTGAATAATTAATTTAGAATTAATTATTAATTTTTGAAAATATATTTATTAATTTAAATATATAAAATTTCGAATTTCATATATATAAATTAATTATTTTATTTGAGTGGGAGAAAATAAAATTGGTCAGTCAAAAATAGTTTTTGATTTATTTAATTTTAAAAGATGACGATGATGATCACCTTTTCCTTAAAAAGATTAACATATTATTTTGTGGGAGATTAATTTTAATTTAATAATTAAATAAAAGAAAAATACAAAATCTCTTAAAAGGGAATAGCAGTACACGCATGACACAGTCCAAGGACTGTGCCATGTGTGTACCACATAGTGTAGTTTTTATTTAATTTATTTAATTATTTAATAATTTGAAAATAATTTTTTCAAATTTGGTAAGTTAGATATTTACCTAAATCAAATCCTATCATCATTGTGATATTTTATTATATTACTATTATTATTAGGAATAATAAGGTAATAGAAATATATCTATATATATGTGATATAGAAGAAGAAGAAGAAGAAGAAGAAGAAGAAGAAGAGAAAAATGATTGAACAATACAACACAATACACAATTCAGAATAGTTCTTAGAGTTTTTGTCAAACAAAACTCTTTTTCTTCTTCTTCTTTATTCTAGCCATTCTCAGACCATAATCCAAGTTCTCATGTGTTGAGAAATACTTATGATTCCTAAAATACAAACACATGTTCTCTATGTGCTCACACACATCTTGAGGTGTAGAGAACACTCTGGAAGATCGTGATTTGAGTGCTCAAAGCTTTGGATAGGAAGATCGATAATAATACGAAAAGACTCAAGGACACTTGATAGGCTTTAAGAGGTAAAAGTTTATGTTCTTGATTTTTGTGTTTATATGTTGTATATATAAATATATTGTATATTTATATATATATATATATTTATTGCATCATTAATAGTATTGTATGATAATGTTTCTAGATTATTTTCTTGGTCATATAAATTGTTTGTATGATTAATTAAAAATAACTATTGTTGTTTCGAAACTAAAAACAAAAATGGGTTCCCCACGAAAAAGTTTCTACTGCGTGCCCTAAATGTTTTCCAGCAATTGGTACCGGAGAAAGTCATTAATCCATACATATTATTAATTGTTGTGTGGGGCTATATGCATTTTTATATTATATGTGATATATGTTTGAATGAATGGCTATATTATTTTCATGTTGATAGATTCTTAAGGGTTGTTTATTATGGTGCTTTTGGGTTTAGTAATTGTTCTTAAAATTTCTAGATGGAAAAATGTATGTCATTTTGGGGCATAGAAATTTTGTAATTTTTTGTTTAAAAATTCTGGGTAAAAATTATGTTGCGAGCTCGAGCCCCGAGTCCGAACCCGAGCTGCTGCCTGCTACTAGCCCCACGCGCCCCTGCACGCTACAGCACAAGCACAATCGTGCACACCTAGCAGTCGCGCCCCTGCGCCCAGCATCTGCACCCCTACCGCGAGCCTCTTGCACTCACCCGAGCCCCACCGCCGAACCACCTGCTGCCACCGCCCCTTGGTACAATACCTTGTGTGTTGTTACCATAATTATATTTTTAATTATTCATTTAATTAAAAATCATAAATTGAATTAAAATGTTTTTAATTTGGAAATTTCTTTAATTGAAATAATGGTGATTATTTACCTTAATTAAAAATGTTTTAATTGTTATCTTCCATAATTAAAATAGTTTTAATTAAAATATCCAAAATTAAAATTATCTTGAATTTTAATTTATTAAAATTAAATTGTTTAATTTTATTTTTGAATTAAATTACTCAAATTAAAATTGGGCCTTAGAGACTTTTGTTGGGTGTTAAACCCAAAGTTTAATTATTTTTAAAGTCTATTTAAAATAATTATAAAGTTGTATAATTCAAAATGGATATGGAAAAAATGTCGCATTGGCTCAACAAGACTACATCTCAATGTACAAGATCAAAGTGTTCTTTATCAAACCTTAATTAGTCTAGGTTATTTTTTTCATGTATATTTTTGCAAGTGTTGTAATTTTTTCTAGAAATACCCAAAAAGTTACCATGGCCGCTTTTATTTTATTTATTTATTATAAATGTTTGAAATGAGATTAAAATGTTTAATATTTTTTCATGCATTATAACATGTCATTCATATACTCACACAGTATGCAACTAGCATGCATTACATTCGTGTAAAAACATGCTATTAGGAACATCCTATATTTTTGTTATATGTTTATATGTGATAATTCATATAATAATAAATTTAGTCTTATTTAGTTAAGATGGTAAATCAAAATTAAAGTTGTTTAATTTGTTGTTTTAATGAAAAATATTTTGTTAAAATAAAAAATGATATTCTCTTAGTTAAAGCAAAATTAGAAATTAGAATTAAGGGCACAATTTTGTTTTTGGTTTTGCTTAATTAGATTAGTAATTAATAGAATATAATTTGGTAAAAATAATTAAATTTATTTTTACAACTAAATTAAAAAATATTGATTTTGTGAAAAACACACTTTTCCAAAATAGTGAGTGAGAGCGGGAGTTATGACAATAAGTCTCATGGTCTCCATTATTGGTTGAACACTGCATAGGAAGGGCCTCGTGTCGCCTCTATTTGCGGTCTCCCTAAGGAAAGGCTTCCGAATATGTTTATTTTATCTCAAGGTTGACTTCTCTTATGAGAATATAATTAGTGATGTATTTCAAGTTTGACTGACTATAAGGCACACTCTTGAGTTAAGTCATTAATTGAAAATAATGAGTTACACTCCAAAGGTGTATCTAGGCTTTCGAGCATGACTAGTGCATCTTGACCAAACTAGTGGTAGTTCATAAGTCAAAAGAGAAAAAGACATTTTTAAGTTTCACTTATGAAATTGAGATTTGTCTTAAAATTAATTTGGAGTTAGTCTAACCTACCCTAAGGCGGTCCATTAACTTTTCAAAATAATTTATCGTAGATTAGCATATATTTTTATGTGTTTTTATATGTTGCATTCATGCATCATATTTACTTTTCCAAATAAAATTTGATATTTATTATATGTTTTAATTCATTATATTTTATTTATTTATTTCTAGCAACTATAGTTAATCCTCTTAAGCCTAATCATGTACTTGAAAACTTGGGAAATCAAACCTACCTCATTGACAAACTCTTGGAAAGGATTTCATTTAATCTTAACCACATGAGAAGTTGGTACAATGGGATTCATATTGTCTTCAAAACACAAAACTTGTATGGAGTGATCTATGATCTACCACCAGAGGAACCAAGTCTTTCACGTAGCTTTGATGAACATGAAAAATATGGTGAATGGATGAGATCGAATCACCTAGCACGTCAATGCATGTTATCGTCCATGCATGGACACATTAAAGAAAGATATATGGTTATTGAAACTGCATACGAGACGTGGGCCATGATAAAGGATTATGCTATAGCACATGCTCAATTTTTGAAATACGGGGTAAATTTGATTACCCAAAAACTCTTATTTAATATTTTTGAATGATTGATTCAAAATTATGCCACTAATAATATTTTTCATATGTTCTTGTTTTCTGGGATGCATAAATCTTTTGAGAAAAAGAGTAGTTGCATTTAAACCAAAGAGAATAAGAAATTATGAAGACAATTGAATAAAGAAAAGATTAATTTATAATTTTTTTTGTTTAGTTTAAAACAATTTAAATTTTTTTCATTTTGAAATAGTTGATTTTCATTGTGAAAGAAATTAATAAGTTCTTTTTCTAGAAACTATGTTTTTAGATTCCTTATTTGATGAATGAACAAGTTTAGTATTTCTTTTGAATAATAAATTCAGTAATTTTTTTTAAAATATACTTGTTCCACCTATTTCATCAATGAGTATAAATGATAATTATGAATTATTCATTATTGTACAAATCATAGATTTAATAAGACATTTTATTCCAACCCAATTAAGTGAAACATATATGTGAATTATTTTTGAGATTGACGTCTAATTAATCAGACACATAAGATAGTATTTTATTGCAACCATTATATGGTTCTCTCCCTATTTATATAGTTTTTTAATTAAAGTTAACCAAAAGAGCTTTCCCTAATAAAGGCTCAAAAATCACATAATTGGTTAACTAATACATAGAGATGTATGTTGAACCTTTTAAAATTCAAAGCTAAAAGAAATAATAAATAGTAAGTCAATAATGATTGACATTTATTTATGATATGTTTAAACTTTGATCAAATGCAAAGAAAATTTCTATAAATTTTCATGCAACATTCAAAGTAAAGTCACTTAGAGACTTGTTTGATCTTATCAAAAGGAAGTCTAAACTCGAATTTGGAATTCAAGTAGTTTGCATGTGAACTTAGAATTCAAACCCAACTCGCATACAACTAGAATGCTAAGCACAATTAGTATTTTGGAAATGGAATATAATCATATTAGATAAGATTAAATAGATAATGAGTACTCATTATCGTCTTTATTATTTCTATAATTTTAACATTTGTTATACTCTGTACATATTTGATTGTACAACATCAAAGACTTAGAAGTTGGGATTCACAAGTGGTTATGTGAATAAATTGAAAATTTTCCATGAAATAATTTAATAATCATAAAAGATTACAAAAGAATTTGTATCTCTTTAATGCTACTTTAATGAAGCATGATTATTATAATCACTATTTTTTCTAGTTAAGTTATATTAGAAATAATGACTACAAGTCAAGTAAGCAAGTTACTGATAATTAAACAATAATAAAACCAAATAATATCACAAATTATGTAAAGCATTATTGTAGTGGGAGCGTTTGTTAGTAACTAATTTATTACAAATATAAAGATAGTTAAATTGTGTGTAGCACAATCTAACTATACTTCATTTACATACTAGTATATGAAATGAAAAAGTTTTACAGAAAACAATGGTTGAAACACCATGAATCTAGAAATGGAATTTGGAATTTTATGTCATCTGGATTCTTGAACATCCAATTAAAGTTCATTGAACTTCAGTTTGAAACATGATATTCAAGATGAAGAGGAGAACAAAGGAAAGTACAGACTTTTCAAAGTTAGGTTAATAGCCTAAGGCTATGAACAGAAAGAGGAATTTATTACTTGAATAAATATTTTCTACTGTAACCAAATGTAAATCTGTTTACATACTCTTATCCACTACTTTATGCATGGATTATGAGATTAATTTAAACGAATGTCTATGTAGTCTTTACTGAATGGCTGAATTGACAAAATCATTTAAAGATCTCGACCAGAAAAATTCTGTTGTGATTATTATTCTTAATATCGACAACATTCTAATCATTGGGTATGATGTAGAGATGTCGTCAATAGAAAAGAAAGGGTTAGTCGAACATTTATAAATATTAGATTTAGAAAAGCCAAGAATGTTCTGTACATTCAATCTTGTAGAGATTGAAAGAACAATCCTTAGGCTCTGTCTCAAGCAACTTATATAGATAAGAAGCTTAAATACTTTAGTTTACAAAAATCCAAGAAAGGTATTTTGTCTTCTCAGTCAGGAGGATGTATTATCTAAATAATAAATGTCCATTTATTCTTTTACTAGAAAAGAAGGACATGAGACAGTATTCCTACAACTCAGTGATAAATTGTTGAATGTATCGAATGTTATATTTTCGAATTGAAATTTGTTAAATGGTGGGAATAGTCAGTAGTTTTCAATCTATTATGGATTGAATCATTGAATAATTATAAGGACTTAATTTTGAGTATCTTGAATATAATAGAGATTATATGTATGTGCATTTCGGCAGAAACCTAAATATCCCAAAGGATGAACTGGTTTTAAATTAGCTTCCATAACTGTGGAGCTGACACATTGATTTGGAAATGTGTTAGACATTTCAGATTTAAATGTTTCACCAACAAAGTCGAAATGTAACAGCTATGAGCAGTTAAATAGACTAGTTGATTTAATTAAGTTCTAAGTCATTCTGGAAAGGGTTTCAGACTAGAATAAACAACTAGTATCTCATTACGAAAGCAATGGAGATACAACTATTCTAGAAGAACTAGAAATCATGAGAGGATAAAGCACATGAAATGAAGTATCATTTAATTCAAGACAATTTTACATAATTGATGTAATGATCTTGAAGATAACTTCAAAATAGTTTCTTACAAAACTATTACAAAGACTTTGTTAGACAAATTCGGTCAGGAGAATATGATTGACATATTAAAAGAGATGCCTCAATTTGCTTTAGGGCAAGTAGGAGATTATTCGGAATAGTTCCCTTAAAGCAATTGTAGTTGATAAATGTTTTAAATGAAATAAATAATATAATTGAATTATTATATATATAGATTATGTTCGATATTATATGATAATATTAAGTGAATATTAGAAAATTCCAAAGTTTATCTATGTGGTCTTAATCTCATATTGGTATGGGAGGATCGAGATTAAGATAATAAACTTAAATAGTTCACAGTAAAATAAAGTTATGGAATCTTTAGATTAATTACTGCTAGTACGGTCCGCTAGTATTATGAATACATGTGACCTAGATCCGGGTTACTAGTGTAGTAGGACACTTTAGTGGAGGTGCTTTGCATGCTAAGAGTATTTAGAACTGGATCATATGTGATTTGTTAATGCTTGTTTAAACATCGCTTCATAGTATTAATCAAACACATCAAACGATGATCATATACACGATGATCTGAATCCTAAGGTTACTATGAACTCATATATATGGCATCTAATCCTTTGATTCATGCGTTAAGGTTTGTCAAAATGATCAGGCTAAGAACAATTGTTTTTGGGACTCAATGATGTATATGGTTGGGGACATATTTTAACAGATATAGAATCTATACCTTCTTATAGATTGAATAATGGTTCCCTATTGGGTTGGCTTTTGGAACTGAAAAGGTTATGAGCGCTCACGTCGTAAACTTGTTGTGACACAACCTTCACTAGTAAAGTCAATGGTACTCTAGGAACAAGATATAGCTAAAATGGTAAAATGGTAATTTTATTCCCTTTTAATTATGAACCATTAATAGAGGATTAATGTTGTATGTAATGATAATATCAATGGACATTTTATTCTTTAATAAAGTACTCAGTAAATATATGTCTATAATTATCAAGAGTTCAATCTCATATTTTTAGTGGAGTAATCATGAGATTAATAAATATGATTATTTAATCAAAGATCTTTAATTAATAATGTAATATTTATTGGAGCTTGATATTATAGGTCCATAGGTCCCCAGGGTGGCTCTATCAATACCATATCAAGGTAAGAGTTGATACAAGGGTATAACTGTAATTTGGGAATTTTAGAAGAATTTTATTCTTCGGGTCAAGTGTGCAATTATATGATAATTGATGTTGAATAATTAATTAGAATTAATTATTAATTTTTGAAAATATATTTATTAATTTAAATATATAAAATTTTGAATTTCATATATATAAATAAATAAATTATTTTATGTGAGTGGGATCAAATAAAATTGGTAAGTCAAAAATAGTTTTTGATTTATTTAATTTTAAAAGGTGATGATAATGATGATCATCAATTTGAATTCTGAATTTTGAATTTAAAATTTAAATTTTGACATATGGTTGTCATCTTTTCCTTAAAAAGATTAACACCTTATTTTGTGGGAGAATAATTTTAATTAAATAATTAAATAAAAGAAAAATACAAAATCCCTGAAAATAATATAGCTGTGCACGCCTGACATAGTCCAAGGACTATGCCATGCATGAACCACATAAACAAATATTGTATCTGTACAGTTTTTATTTTATTTATTTAATTATTTAATAATTTGAAAATAGTTTTTTCAAATTTGGTAAGTTAGATATTTACCTAAATCAAATCCTATCATCATTATGATATTTTATTATGTTACTATTGTTGACGGCAGGAACTCGTCAACGATTAAAGGTTAGAAAACTAAGATTTTTGTACTGAGGTTAGCTTAGAACCAGATGGAAAGAACTTGAATCCACAGAAAAACCAGAACTCTCATGGAATAAAAATCATATATCTCTTAAGTGTCACTCCTACAATCAGTTTTCCAACCCCCAAACCTGAGGGGTTGATGCCTATTTATAGGTGGGCTCTATTGGCCCCTGATACAAACAAGTCCCAGGAGACAGGGACGTACGCGGGTACACTGACAGAGTAGTGGCTCAGGGCATAGTGGTGTCTATCTTGACAATGCCAGAGTCGTGGCTCAGGGCATCGTACTATTGGCTCTGGTATATGGTCGGGGGTGTTCAAGTGGTGCCTCTACTCTCCGTACAAGTTCGTACTGCCACTACTTCTCAGACGCAGATGGCAGGGTCACGCCTCTGTCCTCGTCACAACCGTACATCCCGTGTCGGTACACGTGCCTTGTACCTACTCATACCCTTCAATCCATGTTAGACACCTAAGGATTATTTAACACACCCGTTCGGTATCTTCAAGTATTCCTTGTACATATATCGAAGAGCCCTCCAGCTTGATACGTCCTGAGAAGCCAAGGCGCATGAATGTCTCATTGGTGGCACCTACCCCTCGAAAGGAACTAGGGCCTCTTTAATGAGACACAAGGAGTTAGTGGCGAGACCGGACGTATACGGGAGACGTCGCCCTCGCTTAGTGAGGCTACCTGGTTACCTTAGGACCATGCGCGGAGACAAGGCGCATGCGATGGGCCTCACCCTCGCATAGTGAGGCTGGCTGCGTGGGGACGAGGCGTGAAACACGAAGGCACCGCAAGGTTTCCTGGTTGCCTTAGGACCATGCGCGGAGACAAGGCGCATGTGAGGGGCCTCACCCTCGCATAGCGAGGCTGGCTACATGGGTACGAGGCGTGAGACACGAAGGCACCGCGAGGTTGCCCGGTTGCCTTAGGACCATGCACGGAGACAAGGCGCATGCGAGGGGCCTCACCCTCGCCTAGCGAGGCTGGCTACGTGGGTACGAGGCGCGAGACACGAAGGCACCGCGAGGCTATACCCTTGCATAGCGAGGGTGCCTCGCATAGAGGTGTGGGCTTGTGCATGGGTAACCTGCTGAGGGCCCTCGCATGGCGAGGATGGCTCTCTTAGCCAAACCTCTCCAATGCTATGTGATGCCCTTGTCCCTTTATGCGTGTAGAAAATGGCTAAGCGGGGCTCCCGCCCCTTCGTCCCTCTAACATGTGTCTCTTAGTTAAGGGACCTCAAAGCGTAGAGGTATGCCTGAACGACATCCACCAGGGAAGAATTCCCACATTCACACTTGCCCTCGAGTCTATAAGTACACTTTTAAGTGTGTTTGTAGACTGTTTCTTTTTCTCTTGTTTGATGAGTACGGCCAACTTCGGTGGACTCAACCTCGGGGCTGTAGAGTCCAAGAACTTTACTTAGCTAAGATAGATAATAGTATGATAGTATTTATAGCATTATCTTTGTTACTGTGGATTTTTGGTTCAGACCGGGAATTATTTGGACACTCATAGTAGTACTTATAGATTTTCTAAGTTTAACCTATAGTTTAAGAATATTAAGTATAACCTAAGGTTTGATTAATGTGACTGATATTAAGGATTATATTTATTATATTATAAGGTTTAGATATCAACCAATAGGATTTTAAGCACATGTTATGAATGGTAATTAAGGATTAAGTATTTTTTAGGATTAAATTTAATAAGGAGTAAAGTTTGAATGTTATAGGGTCAGTCAGCAGCTTTGAATACGTTGAGGGCTTAGTCAAGGCTGTTTACTCCATTCAAACTTAGCTAAAAATGTGTAATTTCGTGTTTAAATATTCAGCAAGTGCCGATATATCGCAGCTATAGGGGGCGATATGTCGCAGCACGTAGATACGGAAAACACGAAACGATGCACGGTCGCCTCGGGCATACTGGCCCAGGCGATATATCGCCTACAGGGGACGATATATCGCCTCCTTCAGCATATGTTCAATTGTTTTTGAATTCTTTTCCTTTCAACCATTCAAACTCCTCCATAAGTCCAGCATCTTTTGAACGAGTCTTCAGCCTCTGCTGAACGATTATTCAAATGATTTTCACCTAAAAAGCCATTATTTTTATTCAAGTAAAATCAAGATACTTTCATTCCCAAACTCTATAAATAGGACCTAGTACCCAGCCATTATTCACCTTTTACTCTAAGTTCAGAAGTTGCAAGTGCTAGGAGAGTGTGAGAGTTAAACACCTGGGTTTGGGAAATCATAAGCTTAAACATCATAAGCTTATCAAACACTTTGGGAAGTGAGGTTCTATAGTATTTCGGTTGAGGTGTAGATTGGTCTTTCAAGTCTTTGAGGTAACCAAAACTCTAGTTTCTTTCTGTATTATGTTATTTTCTTCCTCATAGTCTTCTACTCAATCTCTAACCTTAATCTTTATTTTGGTTAGGGAATCCAAGTTCTTAAGCACATAAGTTGTGGTAAGCATGTTTCTCAAATGGTTTAGTCTTCCCATTTCCTTTTCATCTCTTTCCTTCTTTCAACTCACTCATGTTTATTATGGTTTTAGGAGTGTTCCAAAAGTCCCAACTCAGTCCATTAGATCCCGGTAACTTTGGTAAGGAAAATAGGCTAGAATCTATATGTTTATGTTTATGTTATCTTATGTGTTATGTTATGATATGTTATGAATATGTTATGTATGTATGTTTGTAGGCTTGGGCATATGACCCATATGACTAACAAGACCCCAAATGGGTTATGGGCATATGACCTACTTATCTAGTAGGACCCCACTAATCCCATGGGCATATGCTTGTTTAGTCTATGGGACCCCAAGTAATAATGGCCATTATAATAAGTGTATGTTATATGTATTATGTTAAGTCTTTATGTTTCTTATGAAATTATGTTTATGACTATGTGTTAGATTTTTCCTTGCTGGGCATTAGGCTCATTCCTTTCTGTTTATGTGCAGGAAATAAGCTTTAGAGGTGGAAAGATTCGTGACGCTTAGAGGATGTGTATCGATGGTGAATGGAGTCAAGGGGCCGAGCGTTATTCGATTCGAGGATGTAGTCTTGTTTATGTTTTTTTTATGGTTTTAAATGTATTTTCTGCATTTTCTATGTAACTCTTTTTACTTTAAGTTATTTTGTTTTAAAGACAATGGGTACCCATATCCTACTTATATTTATGAAAGTAACCTTTGTTTTTACAAGTTACTCAATAAAATTATGGTATTTTTGTAAAAATGTAAGTTTTATGTATAGATTCGTTAATGGTCCAAATAGTCTAGATTAGTGGGTCACTACAGGGGCGCTACCCAATGTCGCTTGAAGAAACACAAAGTAGGTCTTGTAGGTGTGTTTCTTTATAGTGTCCAAAGAAACACAAAGACCATCTAACTTTTGGGGGATCCATGAATATCCCTAAGATTGCATAAGGACCAATCATTCTCAATTGCGGATCCCAAGGCTACTCATACTCTTGATCTCCACCATTCATATGGACTTCAATCCAATGGCTAGGGGGGCTTGACTTTCCTTATAAATACCCTAAGGCTTGGAGCCATTTCTCCACACCAAAACTTGCCTAGCCTGGTGGTATTCCCTCCAAACCACTTTCAAGAGTTCAAAGGTTCCATCCTCCACAAAAGCATTATTGAGGTAATTTTCCTTCCATTTCAATTATTCATCCTTTTTTTTTACTATGATTATTGTTTTTCCTGATTCTTTTGCTCTCTTTTCTGTTTTTACTAGCATTGTGGTGACGCTAGCCATTCTTTTGCTCCTACAGTCTTGCCCTTGCTTATCGCTCAATCGACCCTACGCCTCCACAAGTCTGTCCCTGCACACCTTCAGCTTCATACATATACCCCCAGGTATGCCTCCCTCCTCTTTTTTTTTATTTTTTTATATATTGACTATGTGGGGGTAGGATTAATGGTTTCACGGTGTGACGTGCTGCATCATGACACATCTTCAGGGGGCCATTTTGTATGTATGAGCATGCCTTGGTGCTTGATCATTAGTCAAGTCTTGCACTAAGTAACCTCAGGGGCAGGGAATGGCACTTTTGTAATTATGCATATGTCTCCCAAACAAAAATCATATATGTTCCTGGGAAGACTTCATTTCCTTAGAAAGCTCCTTGGGGGGGGGTGACCTGGTGACTTAAGGAAGCACCATGGCCACCAGCAGATAGAGGCTTAAGCTGTGTACTCCCTTGGCTTATCAAGGCCTTATATGAATAAAATAATGCTTTGCCATGTCCCTTTGTGTATGCTTTCTTTACGGTCTATGTGTTGCTTGTTTGTTACCTTCGTTGGGCCATTGCATGCCACTTGACTGTGCTGTATGCTCTGATTGTTGTGTGGGATGTTGTCTCTGGATAGCTTGCCTCGTGCTTGCTCCCGCTTCATAATTACCTTTACTTGTGTGAGACTTGTAACGTGGCTAACCATTGAGTTTGCTTGCCGTAGGTGTGAAGTCTAGGCTGACTTGCTAGCTAAGAGCGCAAACAAGTGCCGCATGTTCCGTCGATTCGAGTATTGAAGTTAGCGGCCCGTGACAGTTGGTATCAGAGCTAAGTTTGAGAAAGCTTGGTCACCCTGTTGGATGGTGAGCAACACTCAAAGGATTGAAGCGCTGGAGAGGCGCATTGGAGAGCTAGATGGCTTGGACGAAAGAGTCAGGGATCTTGGCTCTGTCAGGCTAGAACCTGAGACGAATAACGCACTAAACCGCGTGGCTGTGTTGGAGCGGGATACGACCAATCTACTAGCCCGCATAACGGCAATCAAGCAAAGAGAAAACCTTTCAAAGCACATCCAATAGTCCTCAGAGGGAGGAACGTATTGAGGCAGTGGAACGAGCGGTGAAGGACCTACAAGAAGCATTAAATGACCTCGTAGAGAATTGTAGGGGGTCAGTTGAGGCAATGAAGGATGAAATGTTGGAGATGAACACCAAGCTGAACCTCACCATGAGAGCAGTTGGGAATCAGCCTGCAACTGGACCCATTGGCATGGAATATGGGAGAGTAAAAGTCCCTGAGCCGAGGCCCTACGATGGGGCTAGAGACACGAAGGACTTAGAGAACTTCCTCTTTGATATGGAGCATTACTTCAGAGTCGTGAGAGCTGAATCAGAAGATGGCAAGGTTGCCATGGCAACGATGTACTTTTCTGCATATGCCAAAGTGTGGTGGAGGACAAAGTAGGACGATATTCAGAACGGCAGATGCACCATAACAACGTGGGAAGATCTAAAGAGAGAGTTGAAGACGCAGTTTCTCCCTGAGAATGTTGCCTACATAGCTCGACGCCATTTGAGAGAGCTAAAGCACACCGGAACAATCCGAGAATACGTGAAGAAATTCTCTGGGTTGATGTTGGATATCAAGGACATGTCCAAAGTGGACAAACTCTTCGCGTTCTTAGAAGTTCTGAAGCCTTGGGCAAACCAAGAGCTCGAGAGACAACTAGTGGCTGACCTAGCCACTGCTCAAGCTGCTGCCAAATGACTGACTGATTACTCATCATGGAACATTCAATCCAAGAAAACCAATCCATCGACTAGTGGAAGTAATGTTGGCAGTAAAAATTTTGGGAAGTCTTGGCAAAGCAAGAGTGGGGGAGGAGAGAAAAGGAGTGTGGAGTCTAACTCTCTTAGCAAAGGTAGTAACCCCCCGTTCAAGAAGCCTCTTACATGTTGGATCTGTACCGGACCTCATAAGTCGACAGAGTGTCCTCACAGATCCAAGATGAGTGCCCTCCATGCAATATTTGCTCAAGGAGAACAAACCAACGAAGAGGAGGAGGAGGAGTATACGCACATGGGTGCCCTCCGGATGCTGAATGCTCTCAAGAAACACGGTGCGAAAGTGAAGAAGACCCCCGGAAAGGGACTAATGTATGTAGACGCCACTCTAAACGGTAAGATGGCCTGAAGTGTGATGATCGACACGGGCGCCACTCACAACTTCATTTCGGAGATTGAAGCTAAACGTCTGGGACTAAAATGGGAGAAGAACCATGGCCGCATGAAAGCGGTTAACTCAGAAGCCTTGGCCACAACCGGCGTGGCTAAAAAGGTGAACATGAAGATCGGCTCGTGGGAGGGGCAGACTGACTTGGTGGTCGTGCGAATGGACGACTTTGATGTGATATTGGGTATGGACTTCCTTACGAAAAAGGGAGCCATTCCCATCCCAGCTACAGGAAGCTTACTCATAACGGGGGAGACACCTGCAGTGGTGCCTGCTAAAGTAGAGCAACCCCCAGAAACCAAGCTGCTGTCAGCCTTACAATTGAAGAAGGGCGTGAGAAGACAAGAGCCCACGTATATTATCCTACCCACAATATATGAGGATACAGTGGATGAAATCATCCCACCAGAAATTCGAATGGTCTTGAAGAAGTATGGGGATGTTATGTCGGATCAACTCCCCAGAGCCTTACCACCTAGAAGAGGGATTGATCACCAGATTGAGCTGGTGCTGGGAGCCAAACCACCTGCAAAGGCGGCCTATAGGATGGCACCCCCTGAACTAGCAGAACTGAGGAAGCAGTTGAAGGATTTACTAGAGGCAGGCTTCATCAAACCATCGAAGGCACCATATGGTGCACCCGTGCTATTTCAGAAAAAGCACGACGGGAGCTTAAGACTATGTATTGATTATCGGGCTCTCAATAAGGTGACAGTGCGTAATACGTACCCCATCCCCTTGATCGCCGACTTATTCGACCAGTTGAGTGGAGCGAAATTCTTTACGAAACTGGACTTGAGATCAGGCTACTATCAAGTGTGGATAGCAAAAGGGGATGAGCCGAAGACAATGTGTGTGACTCGATATGGAGCATACGAGTTTCGATTCATGCCGTTTGGGTTGAAAAACGCACCAGCCACATTCCGTACGTTGATGAACCAAGTTTTCCAGGAATACCTAGACAAGTTTGTGGTAGTCTACTTGGATGACATTGTGGTCTATAGCTCCACAATAGAAGAACATCAACGACACTTATCTCAAGTGTTTCAGAAATTGAGAGAGAACCAACTCTATGTGAAGCGAGAGAAGTGCTCCTTCGCACAAGAGAGAATCAAGTTCCTAGGCCACATAGTAGAACGTGGTCGGATCCGCATGGATCTAGAGAAGGTGCGGGCCATTCAAGAATGGAAGGCCCCCACCAATTTGAAGGAATTACGCTCTTTCCTTGGTTTAGCCAACTATTATCGAAGATTTTTGGAGGGCTATTCAAGAAGGGTAGCACCCTTGACCGAGTTGTTGAAGAAGGGTGTAACTTGGACGTGGACAGATAGGTGTGTCGAAGCATTTAAGAGTCTGAAGGAAGCCATGATGCAAGATCCTGTCCTCGCCTTACCAGATGTTGGTAGGCCCTTCGAAGTGCAGATAGACGCATCTGATTATGCTTTGGGAGGGGTTCTTGTACAAGAGGGCCACCCCGTAGCTTATGAAAGTCGCAAACTCATGGAGGTAGAGAGGTGGTACACTGCACAAGAGAAGGAGCTTTTCGCAGTAATTCATTGTCTACGAGTGTGGAGGCACTACTTGTTTTGGTCGAAGTTTGTGGTGAAAACAGATAATGTCGTGGTGAGTCATTTCCTCACCCAGCCAAAGCTTACCCCTAAACAAGCATGATGGCAGGAGTTCATAGCAAAATTTGACTTTCATTTCAAACACAAGGCGGGCCGTCTAAACCAGGCAGCTGATGCCCTGAGTCACAAAGTTGAGTTAGCAGCTCTAAAATAGCAAATATGTCAGCTAGCATGGTGACCACTCCACTCCGAGAGCGCATTAAGGAGAACCTGGTGAAAGACTTGGTGGTGAAGACCATCATGAATCTCGCAAAAGAGGGGAAGACTCGCCAATTTTGGGTAGAAGACGATCTTTTGTGGGCCAAGGGTGGCCTCTTATATGTTCCAAAGACGGGAGATTTGCGGAGGACACTAATGAGTGAGTGTCACGACACCTTGTGGGCGGGTCATCCAGGGTGGCAGAGAACTCATGCCCTATTGAAGCAGGGGTACTACTGGCCACAAATGCGCGATGATATTGTGGAGTACACCAAGACCTATCTCACCTACCAGCAAGACAAAGTAGAGAGACACAAGACGCCAGGGTTGTTGGAACCTTTGTTAGTCCCAAGCCGACCATGGGAGAGTGTGTCGCTTGACTTCTACTAGTTTACCAAAGACAGGAGACTTGAGTGCGATCTTGGTGATCGTGGACAGATTTTCAAAGTATGCAACCTTCATATCGATGTCGAAATATTGCTCGGCAGAAAAGACAGCGAGACTTTTCTTCAAGTATGTAGTTAAGTATTGGGGAGTACCCCAAAACATAGTTAGTGACCGTGATGGAAGATTCACAGGGACCTTTTGGTCCGAATTATTCCACCTTTTGGGGTCACAACTAAATATTTCCTCGAGCTACCATCCTTAGACAGACTGAAAGATTCAATGGGATGCTGGAAGAGTATTTGCGGCATTTCGTTAGTGCCAACCAAAAGAATTGGCCGCAGCTACTAGACATAGCTCAATTTTTTTTCCAACTCTCAGAAGAGTTCTTCGTCAAACAAGAGCGCTTTTGAAGTTGTTAACGGTCAACAACCGTTGTTACCCCACACAGTGGATGAGTATCGGGGAAGAAATCCGAAAGCCTTTAATTTCACGAAAGACTGGAAGAAAACCACCGAGATTGCCTGAGCCTGTCTGGAGAAGGCATCAAAGAGAATGAAGAAGTGGGCAGATTAGAAGAGACGACCGCTGGAATTCAAAATAGGCGACTTAGTGATGATCAAGCTGAGGCTTGAACAACTGAGATTCCGAGGGAATAAGGACATCAGACTCGTTCGCAAATACAAGGGTCCTGTTCCAGTCATCTCGAAAGTGGGCCTGACCTCCTACAAAGTCAGCTTACCAGAATGGATGAAGATACACCTGGTCTTGCACGTCAGCAACCTCAAGCCGTATCCAGAAGATCCAGCTCGCAACCAGTCTACCAGAGAAGGAGTCAGCGTCAAGCCACGAAGCAAGAGACAACCTGAAGAAATCCTAGCAGAGAGGACCGTGGTCGTGGACAGAAAGAAGAAGAAAGAGTTTCTGGTGAAGTGGAAAGGGCTCGGAGATGAAGAAATTTTGCTGGGAAAGGGCGGAGGACTTGCACAAGCATACGTAGAAGATTGAAGATCAGCAAGGGGCAGGTTCGTCGAGGACGCCGAAGATTTAAGTGGGGGAGAGTGTGACGTGTTGCGTCATGACACATCTCCAAGGGGCCATTTTGTATGTATGAGCATGCCTTGGTGCTTGATCATTAGTCAAGTCTTGCACCAAGTAACCTCAGGGGTAGGGAATGGCACTTTTGTAATTATGCATATGTCTCCCAGACAAAAATCATATATGCTCCTGGGAAGACTTCATTTCCTTAGAAAGCTCCATAGGGGGGTGACCTTGTAACACCCTAAGTTGCTAATAAGGTTTAGGACCTTGATTAGCGTGCCTGGAGGGCAATAAGTGAGTTAACATGTTAATATATGAATTTGAATGAATATGTGATTAGAATGCATGTTTAGGTGGTATAAATATGCATGTGGGCCCCGTTTGCATGATAGGGGTAAATTGGTAATTTTAGCCCGTTGAGGGCATAAATATGATAATTGTATTATGTGGTTTGTACCACATGGGTGTGGTGATGTTAATGTGATGCACGTGCTGAGACGGTCCTAGAGAGCTAGATAACTCAAAAGTCACAACGGGATTTTATACCGGCTCGAGAGGAGCCTAGGGGTACTTTGGGGAATTTTGTGAGTTGAGTTGAGAATTTGTGGTTAATGGTTATTGGTGATTGAGTAACCTAGGTAACCATTAGTTACTGCTGAGAGTAATAAGTTTAGGTGGAAGAAATGGTAGAATTGCAATATAGGTGAAAGGATAAGAGTGCCCTTGAGGTTTAGTTAGGAAGGGATTTTGATGGAGGGATAAGATGGTCTTTTGGTAGAGGTTTAGATAGCTTTAGCTGAGGTAAATGAATATACACGATACTTTATGCTAAGTATGACTGAAGCCAAGTTTTGGAGGTCTAGAGAAATCAAGAAGGAAAAGGAAAAACTAAGAACCTAGAAGGCAAAGTGGAAGAGGAAGTGAGCTGAGTTCTTTGAGGCTAGTGAAGAGCTTAAGGGTGTGGAATCAAACTCAGGTCAAGGACTACTCTGAGGTAAGGATTTATCCCCCTGTTTTGTTAAGTTTTGAACTTGATTTTAGAAGGTAAGAATGAAAATTGAAAGATAGTCATGGCTTGTTTTGCATGAGAATTCAGCTAGTTTATCAAGAGGAATTTGGTTTAAAGCTAGGATTGGAGGGAGCTCAAGTTGAATTTTTGATTGAGGTAAGAGTATTAAAAATGTTTGAAATCTCATAACTGTTATGGTTTAAGAGTCTAGAAGTCTGGTTTGCACTTCTCTCAAGTTTTGGTTTAAGTATTTGAAATCTGAAACTCAAGTATGAATTTTGGGAGTGATTGTGTAATTGAGCTAGGTTATGATGTTTATAGGTTGTTGAATGGTCTATTTGGGGTTTTGAATTGGTTTTGGGGCTTAGGTATGAGTTTGGGATGAATTGGGATTGTTTTGGCTCGGGGAAACGCAGGGGGAAAACCCAGATTTCTGGGTTCGCGAAGGAGCGCTGCAGCCCTGTTCTTGGGCGCCGTGGCGCGAGGCTGTTTCTGGGCAGGGGAAGCTTTCTGACTTACTGGGCGTCGCGGCCCTCTAGGGTAGCACCGCGGCACTAGGCTATTTTCAGAACATGGGATTTTGCAATTTTGAGCTTTTTCTCCGGGGGTTCGAGGGATGTTTCCGATGTATCGTTTTAGGAATTTGGGGATTCAGAGTGTGGGATTGGTCCCAGGAAGTGGTTTTGGATTGGTTAGAATTAAAGGGTGTTTTATATGTGTTGTGACTAGGTCTCTGGAGAGGCTCGTGATAGAGGACCGTGCTCGCGGCCTTGGTGCATCGGAAAGCTCGGGATACAGGTAAGAAAACTGTAGCACCCGTAGAGCAGGGGTTGGGCCCATTGAATTGTTGCAGGGCGTGGCCCTAGATTGTATCATTGTTAGGAAATAGCTTAAAATGAATGATTATATATTTGATTGCTATTTAAGAATGTTAAATGTGGTAATACCAGAATGAACGGCGAAGGGCCGAGAACGGCAATGGGGCCGGGAATACCACTTAGCACATGGAGTGCTCGTGGTTAGGGTGAGACCCCAATGGATACATGGGATATCCCTACGGTATAGACCGAGATCCCAGGCTTTGGTAACACCTCTGGGACGGCATGGCCGTATATGTGTTAGATTTCGTGGACTGTCTGATTATATATGAGCTATCCGCTGCAGTGACTGTATATTATGCATATCTTATGTACTGTTTGAGTTTTCTTGCTGGGCTTCGGCTCACGGATGCTCTGTGTTGCAGGTAAGGGCAAAGAGAAAGTCAACCAGCCATGAGTACGGAGAGCGTGGGGGCGGCGTGTACATGTTTAGCCTGCCCGACTGCTTTGGTTGGGGGCATTTTTGAGAAATGGTTGTACTAAACTCTGTTTTTGATCATTTATCCACTGTGTCTATTTTGAGTTGTAAATAGTTTACAAACCTTGTTTTGGGATCCCAAATGTTAAATAACTGGAACTTTTAGTGAAATGAAGTACTTTTAAAGATTACAGCCTTGACTTTTTGTTTAAAGCACACTTTTGTTCTAAAAACCTCGCTTAGCGAGTTAATTGCACATTTTAAACTCGCTTAGTAACGGCTCTAAGGTGGTAGGGCATTACAGACCTGGTGACTTAAGGAAGTACCATGGCCACCAGCAGATAGGGGCTTAAGCTGTGTACTCGCTTGCCCTATCAAGGCCTTATATGAATAAAACGATGCTTTGCCATGTCCCTTTGTGTATGCTTTATTTACGGTCTATGTGTTGCTTGTTTGTTACCTTCGTTGGGCCATTGCGTGCCACTTGACTGTGTTGTATGCTCTGATTGTTGTGTGGGATGTTGTCTCTGGATAGCTTGCCTCGTGCTTGCTCCCGCTTCATAATTGCCCTTACTTGTGTGAGACTTGTAACGTGGCTAACCATTGAGTTTGCTTGCCGCAGGTGTGAATTCTAGGCTGACTTGCTAGCTAAGAGCGCTAACAAGTGCCGCACGTTCCGTCGATTCGAGTATTGAAGTTGGCGGCCCGTGACACACGACGCTCATTCTTCAGAGTTTGTCATTCTTTTCGTTTGTCCTTTCCAGTACATGTGTATAGGCCCTTTTCTTATACCCCTTACACTCATGTTGTTGATATAGGGTTACCCTTATGCATATACGCCCTCTAGTCTTAGCTGGTTCATGGCATCTAGGCGATGTCCCAAAGGTCCGTCCAATGTAGAATTCATTGAGTTTTCATCCTCTGACTCGGAGGCCGACGTCGTGGATCCTCTAACCATGGGGGTGTGCGGACGCTCTACCTCCGGAGACTGTCTTACCTCAGACAGAAAGCATGCGACCTGGAGAGGGAGCTAGAATCCAACACCAAGGACGCGAGTTTAGGTTTCTCTCCCCAGCATGCGACATACATTTCCCAGGTACAATCAATCCTCCAGGATTGCCTTTCTGAAATTGCTTGCCTAGAAGAAAACTTGCCCCCTGAGCCTTTTTTCTTTCATCGTGACGAGTCTCTCGGTCATAGGGATCCCTCCTTCGAAAGCAGTAGACGCGAATTAGTTTAACCGGAGTTCCTTTCCATGATCCCACCCACCCTTCCTCCCTTGCCCCCGGTCTTACGCCCTAGGGTCAAGCAGAGTGCTGGTAGATATAGGACACGTGGGGGGTCCTCCAGGACCCTTGGAAAGTCTGTGGCTCATAAACTCCCTATCTCTGCCCAGGTACCTGAGATGCCGAAGAGAACCTCTGACTCTTGCTAAGAGATGGGCAGGTCCAGCATCACCATGAATAAATTGTCCAACATGCTAAAGGCTCATAAGTTACCATTAAACCTCAAGTTCATCATCCCAGAACGTGATGAGCGCGCAACTGAGTCGCCAGAAGGGTTCATGGCCTCCAGCGATTCTATAATCCGATCCGGTGGGGCTCTTTCGCTTCATCTTTTTTTTGTCAAAGTGCTTAACTACTTTGAACTGGCGCCTCTACAATTGTCCCCCAACTCCTGGGCGACACTGAGCAGCCTATATGTGTTATACCATCAGGTGCATTCTAGAGGACCTTCTATGAGCAAGGTTCATTACTTCTATACCCTTAGGGTGAATGCATCTGCCCCCAAGTTCTACCAACTCCAGAAAGTCGTGGCCCATAAAGGGAATGCCCTCTTGGAGGGCTCCATTTCAAACAGAGGCTCGTGGAAGCCGGGCTATTTCTTCACTTATAGCGGGTCCACCCGACATACTAGCTTCAACACCCCAAGTAAGACTATTCTCACTTTGATCTTACACATGAGAGGTTCCTCTCTTTACTCGGCTTTTCTTCTATGTTACCTCTAACTGTAACCATTTCTTTTCTTTTGATGGCAAGTCTCTTAGGGGTCGCTGGCACTCACTTGAAACCGAAGGCTCGTGACCGAGTGATGAAAATCTTGGCCTTGTCGAGTGACTATAAACAAGCCAGCGCCCTCTTTACAGAGAGCAACCTTCGCTTGTACAGGCTGCTCACCCCGAATCAGACCGTCTCTTT
This sequence comes from Humulus lupulus, assembly GCF_963169125.1. Lineage (NCBI taxonomy): Eukaryota > Viridiplantae > Streptophyta > Magnoliopsida > Rosales > Cannabaceae > Humulus > Humulus lupulus. The sequence goes on from NC_084796.1 coordinate 109,347,376, forward strand.
ATGCTCCGTTTCCTTCGAACCTGCGAGCCAACACCCCGCCTCATCTGAATCAGCGGGTCCACGCCCTGCGTCACCTGAACCTACGGATCCATGCTCTGCGCCCCCGAACCTGCAGATCCATGCCCCCCCTCACCTGAACCCGCGGGTCCGTGGCTATACGGCCTCGATGAAGGTAATTATAACGAGGTAGCCAATATGGACTATGTCTACCCTTCTGGCGGTCATATGGGCGTTGAGGAGACAGTGGTATCTGAGAATTACTCGTGCTTGCACTCTACTGCCGGCATGGCTAGGGGCGTGGCCGATAGCGGTCATACTGACGGTGTTAGCTCTTGGACGTCATCGTTGATGCTTGGCAGCGATTTTGCCTTTGATGCCTCTGTCCCTCAACCCTCCCTACCTAAAAGGAATTTCGTCATTACTTCTTTTGTTGGGGCTCCTCTACCCCCGAGGAGGCATTCTAGGCGGGTGCCTTCAGGCGCCTCTTTACCCAAGGAGATGACTCCGCGCTCTTCTGCTCCCCGCACAACTGCAGATGGATCACGACCTTCTCGGTCCCTATCCCTGACAGAGCGTGCCTCCCCCGGCCAAGATTATGTTTCTGCTTCCGAAGATCATCCTCTGGCGGCGAACCAATATGGGGAAGCCATGAGCCATCATCTGGGAAACTTTCCCAAAGGTGAGTGGGGGACCTTGCACAATGTCCCCGAGGCTGAGCTTGAAGACGCCTATATGCGAGCCTCCTTGCATGTACTTGTCGAGATACTCGGTTTATTCATTTATGATAGATATATATATTCTTTTTTATCACCTGACCCTCGAGGCTCTATTCTATGTTCTCGCCCTTACCTAGGCTTCCATCTTGAGTCATCGGCTGATCGCCTCCAACTCTTCATCGACCCAACGGTTTCAACACGAGCTTGAGGAGGCACTGTGGAACCTATCGGTGACCGAGGCGGCAAAGGATGCCTTGTCAAGTCAACTGACCGAGGCGGTTTGCCAGAGGGACGCTGCCTTAGCCCGGGCTGCATCAACCTCTCACACCAACACTTAGCTGAAGGCTACCATCCAAACTTTAAACGAGAGGATCAGTGCGCTCGAGGCTGAGCTTGTGAATGTTGAGAATCACATAGTCGAGCGCACGTTGCATGCTGTCTAGAGGACCAACCCCACTGTTGACCTGTCTCCCTTTGGAGACTATGCCGTAAAGAAGATTTCTGAGTGGAAGGGTCAGGATGGAGATTTGTAGGTTCCTTTGTATTCGGCCTATGTATGTTATTGCTATGTAATCCCTCACATTATTTCTCCTTTCTCTCCTTTTTGCTTTTGTGTTCATCCAACTTAAGGGACTTTGGTAAGTCCCTCTTATTATTATTATTATTTGTGGATTACATATCTTTTCCTTAATCTGATGGTGATAATCTTTCTGGTGCACCTTGATTATACTCGTATGGACACGTTAACCCATTGGGCTCTTGGGGTCCTTTTACATTCTTTGCACGCGCTTGTTACTTTTTGCGAGAAGCGTCCTTCTCGTCAGTATATATAGTACTATTTCTCCAAGGGTGTCTTGTAGGACCCTTTTTGGCTAGCCGGCTAAATGGCCGTTCTAGACTTATTGGGAGATTCCCTCCTTACGGTCTCACCCCCTGGGGTGTCGGCCTTTGGTTGGAGATCATCCATTTAAACTATTCCCTTGACATTCATAAGGGTAGCTAATCCTTTTTTAATATAAGAGATTTTTTTTATATACTCGTGCTGTCCTACCCCCCAAGTGCTTGGTGAGATTTATCTTGGCAGGGACTTTGGTTGATGCTCGCGTAGAGAAGTAAATAACATACAAAGTGGTGAACAGTTTCATTCATAGTACTCAGATTACAATGATATAAAAGGCTTACATCTACTTGGGAGGTTATCTAGGTAACCTCTTTGATTCTCGTCTACTAAGATAACATAACCTGCAACAAACTCAACACAGCTACTGCTTGCATTGGATGTGGAAGTCTTACTGGTAGTATTTCCTGAGGTGTTCCGCATTCCACGCTCGAGGCATGACGGTATCATCCATGCGCGCCAGCTTGTAGGTGTTTGGTGGTATGTACTAAGCGATTGGTAGGGCCCTTCCCAGTTCGCCCCAAGCACCCCCGCCCCCGGGTCTCGCGTGTTGGGGAATACTTTTCTTAATACCAGGTCGCCTATTCTGAACGTTCTCTCTCGTACCCTCGAGTTGTAATATCTTGCTGCCCGCTACTGGTATACCGCCACCCTCATTTGTGTCTTTTCCCTTCTTTCTTCTAGCATGTCCAAACTTTCAGCCATTGCCGCATGGTTGACCTGGTCCTCGTATGCCTATATCCTGTACGAGTTAACCTTCATCTCAATCGGGAGGACAGCCTCACATCCATATGCCAAGGAGAAAGGGGTCTCTCCAATGGTAGTGCGTGGAGTGGTTCTGTAGGCCCAAAGACATTAGGTAACTCCTCAACCCAAGCACCTTTCATCTTCTCTAACTTTGTTTTTAAGTTCCTCTTTAGGACTTTTTTAATGGCCTCCACCTACCCATTGGCCTGTGGATGCACAACAGCCGAGAAGCTTCTCCTTATGCCTCTTTCCCTACAGTACTCCTCGAACGTTTCCCCTTCAAACTGAGTGTCGTTGTCAGAAATAATCTTGTAGGGCACTCCATATCTGCAGACAATGAATTTATTCACAAAGGTGATGATATGCTTGGTCGTTATCTTCACTAGAGGTTCTGCTTCGACCCACTTGGTGACATAATCCACGGCTACCACCGCGTACTTTGCACCACCTCTTCCTGGGGGAAGGGCGCCAATCAATTCTATTCCCCAGATAGCAAAGGGCCAAGGGCTGGTCAATTTATTCGGGGGTTTTCGGGAGTAGTTCGCATGCCTTTGGCATTTTTCACATTTCCTTGCGAAATCATTTGCATCTCTCTCCATGGAAGGCCAGTAGTACCCTTGCCTCATGGCTTTTCGAGCCGTGGATGGTCCACTCGCATGGTTGCCACATTCACCCTCATGTATTTCATATAGTACCTTCACAACTTCTTCCTCATCAACACATCGCAAGAGTGGCACAGAAAAACCCCTCTTGTATAAGATCCCATCTACTAAGGTGTATCGGGCTACCTTGTAAACTAGCCTCCGAGCCTCCCTCTTGTCTGTTGGCACCACTCCATCCTTCAGGTAGTCTATAATCGGGCTGGCCCATGACTCCTTTGGGACGCTGACCATGTGAACGTCTGGATTGACAATGGTTGGCCTTAGTAAGTATTCTACAGGCACTGATTCGAGGGTATCCCCATCTTTAGTGGAAGCCAGCTTCGCGAGGGCATCAGCATGGATATTCCTCTCTCTCGGGATTTTCTCAATGCTATATTCCACCAACTACTCCAAATAGCCTCTTACCCTTTCCAAGTATGCAGCCATCTTGGGACCCCTCGCTTGGTACTCCCCTTTCACCTGGAATACCACCAACTATGAGTCACTAAAGATGTGTAGATGCGTTACCTTCAGCCCCTGGGCCAACCACACTCCTGCTAGAAGCGCTTCGTATTCTGCCTCATTTTTCGAGGCTTCGAACCCAAACCGTATTGCGCAGTACATCCTGTGTCCTTCAGGTCCAGTCATCACGATGCCTGCTTCAGATCCTCCTTCGTTGGATGCTCCATCCACGTGCAGGCTCCATTCCTTAGAACTCCTTGGCTTCCCTTCTGCGACCGATTGTCCCTCTTCTTCACTTCTTCCTTCATTCGGCTGACTAGTGAACTCCACTATGAAGTCTGCAAGCACTTGTCCATTGATGGAAGCTCTCAGGGTATAAATGATATCGAATTAACTCAACTCGATTGACCATTTCATCAGTCTTCCTGAGGTATCAGGTTTATGCAAGACCTGTCTCAGAGGACTATCAGTGAGAACTTCGATTGCATGGGCATGGAAGTAGGGTCTCAACTTCCTCGAAGCCACCACTAATGCATATGCCAACTTTTCAATCTTAGGGTATCGATTCTCCACTTCCACCAACTGCTTGCTGATATAGTACACGGGTTGTTGACGCTTCTTCTCTCCTTTAACCAAGGTCGTGCTTATGGCATGTTCGGACACTGCCAGGTATAAGTATAGCTTTTCACCTTTTTCAGGTTTTACCAAAGGGGTGGCTTCCTCAAGTGCTCCTTCAGCTTGATAAACGCCTCATCATACTCTTCATCCCAAGCAAACTTTTTGCTCCCTTTTAGGATATTGAAGAAGGGGAGGCACTTGTCAGTTGACCTCGAAATAAATCTATTAAGGGTCATTACCCTTCCCATTAGGCATTGCACCTCCTTCTTATTCTTGGGTGGGCTCATTTCTATCAGGGCCTTTATCTTATCAGGATTAGCCTCAATGCCTCTGGAGTTAACCATGAAACCCAAGAACTTCCCCGAGGATACACCGAAAGTGCACTTGGTTGGATTCAGCTTCATTCGATATTTCCTGAGTGTGTCAAACATCTCATCTAGGTCTTTGTTGAGCTCTGCAGCATTCTTGGTCTTCACCAGCATATCGTCAACATATACCTCCATGTTTCTCCCTATCTAGTTAGCGAAAATCTTGTTGACCAACCTTTGGTAGGTAGCACCTGCGTTCTTTAACCCGAAGGGCATCACCTTGTAACAGTAGAGGCCTTTATCCGTTATAAATGACGTATGCTCTTCGTTAGCTGGGTTCATAGGAATCTGGTTGTACCCGGAGCAGGCATCCATGAAGCTAAGTAATTCATGCCCAGCCGTTGCATCCACCAGGTGATCTATTCTTGGGAGCGGGAAACTATCCTTAGGACAAGCCTTATTCAGATTTGAGAAGTCAACACAAGTCCTCCATTTTCCATTCGGTTTTGGGACTAGCACCGGATTTGATACCCATACAGGGTAAAATGACTCGCGGATGAACCCATTGGCCTTCAGCTTGTCAACCCCCTCCTTCAAGGCCGCGTACCTCTCTGGGTCCAGCGCTCGTCTTTTCTGCCTAACAGACCTTACCTCAGGGGAGATATTCAAATGGTGGCACATGACACTAGGATCTATTCCCACCATATCTTCGTGACTCCACGCGAATACATCTAGATTATCCTTCAAAAACCTTATCAGCTTCTCCTTCACGTCGCTCTGAAGATTTTTTCCTACCTTCAATTTTCTCAACGGTTCCTCCACTACTTCAACCTCCTCTATTTCCTCCACAGGTTCTGCCCCTGACTCCTCCACGGTTCTGGGGTCTAGTTCCTGCGGGCTTCCTGCGGGTGCACGTAGCGCCTCGTGTATCACCATGGCCATCGGTTCTGGTGGTTTCACGGATGTGCGGAGGGAGGTGTTGTAGCACTCCCTCGGTTCTCTCTGTTCTCCTTTCATACTAGCTACTCCTCCGGTAGTTGGGAACTTGACGACCAAGTGATATATGGAAGTTATCGCCTTCAATTCTCTTAGGGATGGCCTCCCCAATACCGCATTGAAAGCTGAAACACAATCTACAACGACGAAGTTTGCCATGACTGTAGTCTGCCGAGGCTGCTCCCCCATGGTGAGTGCTAATTCGATCATCCCTAGGGGTTGTATCGAGTCCCCCGTGAATCCATATAAGGAAGATTGGCAGGGCTTCAAGTGACGGATGCCCAGCCCCATCTTTTCCAAGGTGGGGCGATACAGTATATCCACTGAGCTTCCATAGTCCACCAGGACCCGATGCACCCGCATATTGGCCAACTGAACTGCCAATACCATAGGTTCGTTATGGGGAAAATGCACCCCCCGTGCATCCTCCTCTGTGAAAGTGATCGAGTCGTTTTCTTCCTTAAAGCTTTTCGGGGGTCGTTGTTCCAAACTCATGACACAGGGTGGTGGACTTCGCCCGGCTTCTCTAGCATACCTATCTCATCCTCTCCAGGAATCTCCCCCAAACCCTAGACCTCCGAAAATAGTTCTCACTTCCCCCTGAATCTCTGGAGCTCCTCTTTGTGCCTGAGATATCACTGGTTCGTCCTCCGACTTTGGCCTTTCTCTCCTGACATATCGGCCTAGGTGCCCCCTACGGATGAGCTCCTCAATTTCTTCCTTCAAATGAATACACTCTGCTGTGGTGTGACCAATATCCTTGTGGTATTGACAGTATCTACTAGGATCCCTCTTAGACCGGTCCTTTCTCATTGGTGGGGGCTTCTTGAAGGGAACCTGATTTTCGTTGGTGAGGTAGATATGCTCCCTGGTATCTGTCAGGTTCGTATAGAAAGTGTAAGCCGTTTGCCTATGGTCGCTTCCCCGTTTGGGCTTTCTCTGTTGATCTTCCCTCGACCCTTCGTACGCCCTCTTCTTCTTTGCTCCATTCGACCCTTCATTAGCTGGGGGCTTTGCATTGGACTCACACTTTCCCGCCTTTAAGTTCGCATGGCCATCCTCCACACAAATGTACTTTTGCGCTTTCTCGTAGAAGTCATCTAGGTCCATGACTTCCCTTTTGAGCATATTATCCCACAATTTGCTTCCTGGACGCACCCTGACTGTGATGGCCATTTTTAACTCCCTACGGGTCAAGCTCCCCCCTTTGGCTGCCTCCATGTTAAACCTGTGGATGTAGCTCTTTAGACTCTCATTTTCTCCCTGTTTTACATTGGCGATGCTGGTGCCCGGCATTATATAATCACACACGTCGTGATGCTGTTGGAGAAATTCATCTAAAAACTGTTGCCAAGACCTGATGGATCCCGGTCGAAGTCTTTTAAACCATTTGTATGGGGTTCCCTTCAACGTGACCGCGAAACAGTGGCATCTGGCCCCGCTACTAATCCCCCTTAACTTCATCAAGTCGTTGAATGCGTCCAGATGGTATTTGGGGTCTGTGCTTCCTTCATATGGGGTCATATGAGGCTCCTTGAAGTTAGCTGGGAGTCGGATGGCTTGGATCTCTTGGGTGAAGGGCGATTCATGGTGGAACTCGTCCTCGACGGTTTGTCCTCCAGATGCGGTGACGATCTTGCTCCGCAGGCTCCTCATCTCCGTATCGAGGTCTTGCCTCCTCTTCTTCAGGGAGTCTCTCAACATGGACGGATTGACATCTCCCTTTCCTTTGCCGTCCCGAGGGAAAGTAGGAGGGGTAGTCCTCTTATCCGCCCTCTTCTTGTTGAGCTCTTCTCGTAGATCTGAGGGCGTCCTCTTTGAGGTGACCTTGACGTCGTTGCGAGAGCCGACATTGTTCCTTTGCCCTGGCCCCTCGGGTGGCCTCGATGGTCCGGGACGCTCGTGTGGCTTCACCCTAGGGGTATTACTGGTGGAGAGTCGAATCCTCCCATCGTCTACCGGAACGGTGGCCTCTGCCCCCCCTGACCTCTCTCTTTTCTCTTAGGGAGGGTCATGCTTGACTTCCCTTGTAACAGGCCATTCAACACCTCTTGCATGTTCTCCAGGGTGGTCTCCAACCTTTGGTTCTTACGATGCTGCTCACGTATCTCCTCTTCATAGAACCAGGATTTAGAACTCGAGCTCATGGAATGGACCCGGGGATGCTTATCATGTCTACGCGTCGAGGGGCCCGGGTCCTGCCGGCCAGAGTTCAGCACCTATGGTGGTTTTGGGAACGAGAACTCGTCGGCATCCCCTACTGGTGTGATGGTTGCCCTTGGAGGATTCTCACCGGGCGGGATGGCTGGTGATGAGGCCTCCCTATCACCTTCGTGAACCTCAGGGTCCTTTGGGGGCTCCACATCTCTGGGTAGAGGAGGATTCTTCATGGAGGCCTTCAACTGAACTCCATTAAGGTGGACCTCCACCTTTCGTGGCTCCCTGAGTCGCTTTGAACGTCTCGGCATTTCTTCTTGCTGGGATTAATGATAGAACAGTAGCTTGGTACTTAATTTCCCACAGACGGCGCCAAACTTTTGACGGTAGGAACTCGTCAACGATTAAAGGTTAGAAAACAAAGATTTTTGTACTAAGGTTAGCTTAGAACCAGATGGAAAGAACTTGAATCCACAGAAAAACCAGAACTCTCATGGAATAAAAATCATATATCTCTTAAGTGTCACTCCTACAATCAGTTTTTCAACCCCCAAACTTGAGAGGTTGATGCCTATTTATAGGTGGGATCTATTGGCCCCTAATACAAACAAGTCCCAGGAGACAGGGACGTACGCGGGTACACTGACAGAGTAGTGAGTTAGGGACAAGTGGTGTTTATCCTGACAATGCCAGAGTGGTGGCTCAGGGCATCGTACTATCGGCTCTGGTATATGGTCGAGGGTGTTCAAGTGGTGCCTCTACTCTCCGTACAAGTTCGTACTACCACTACTTCTCAGACGCAGATGGCAGGGTCACGCCTCTATCCTCCTCACGACCGTACATCCAGTGTCGGTACACGTGCCTTGTACCTACTCACACCCATCAATCCATGTTAGACACCTAAGGATTATTTAACACACCTATTTGGTATCTTCAAGTATTCCTCGTACATATATCGAAGAGCCCCCCAGCTTTATACGTCCTGAGAAGCCAAGGCGCATGAGTGTCTCGCTGGTGGCATCTACCCCTCGAAAAGAACTACAGCCTCTTCAATGAGACACAAGGAGTTAGTGGCAAGACCGGACGTATACGAGAGACGTCGCCCTCGCTTAGTGAGGCATCCCGGTTACCTTAGGACCATGCGCGGAGACAAGGCGCATACGAGGGGCCTCACCCTCGCATAGCAAAGCTGGCTGCATAGGGACGAGGCGCAAGACACGAAGGCACCGCGAGGTTGCCTGGTTGCCTTAGGACCATGCGCGGAGACAAGGCGCATGTGAGGGGCCTCACCCTCGCATAGCGAGGGTGCCTCGCATAGCGAGGCTAGCTACATGGGTACGAGGTGCGAGACACGAAGGCATCGCGAGGTTGCCTGGTTGCCTTAGGACCATGCGCGAAGACAAGGCGCATGAGAGGGGCCTCACCCTCACCTAGCGAGGGTGCCTCACATAGCGAGGCTGGCTGCATGGGTACAAGGCACGAGACACGAAGGCACCACAAGGTTGTACCCTTGCATAGCGAGGGTGCCTCGAATAGAGGTGCGGGCTTGTGCGTGGGTAACCTGCTGAGGGCCCTCGCATGGCGAGGATGGCTCTATTACCAAACCTCTCCAATGCTATGTGATGCCCTTGTCCCTTTATGCGTGTAGAAAATGGCTAAGCGGGGCTCCCGCCCCTTTGTCCCTCTAACATGTGTCTCTTAGTTAAGGGGCCTTGCAGCGTAGAGGTATGCCTGAACGACATCCACCAGGGAAGAATTCCCACATTCACAACTATTATTATTAGGAATAATAAGGTAATAGAAATATCTCTATATATATGATATAGAAGAAGAAGAAGAAGAAGAAGAAGAAGAGAAAAATGATTGAACAATACAACACAATACACAATTCAAAATAGTTCTCAGAGTTTTTGTTAGACAAAACTCTTTTTCTTCTTCTTCTTTATTCTTGTCATTCTCATACCATAATCCAAGTTCTCATGTGTTGAGAAATACTTGTGATTCCTAAAATACAAATCATGTTCTCTATGTGCCCGCACACATCTTGAGGCGTAGAGAACACTCTGGAAGATCATGGTTTGAGTACTCAATGCTTTGGATAGGAAGATCGATAATAATACGAAAAGACTCAAGGACACTTGATAGACTTCAAGAGGTAAAAGTTTATGTTCTTGATTTTTGTGTTTATATGTTGTATATACAAATATATTGTATATATATTTGTTTCATGATTAATAGTATTGTATGATAATGTTTCTTGAGTGTTTTCTTGGTCATATAAATTGTTTATATGATTAATTAAAAAAAATTATTGTTGTTGTTCCAAAACTAAAAACAAAAATGGGTCCACCACGAAAAAGTTTCCGCTGCGTGCTCTGAATGTTTCCAACATGAGGTGCCTGGTAAAGTAGCTTCCGAGCTGCTTTCTTATCCTACGCAACTCCCCAGACACAAGATACCTCACAATGGGCTTCTTCCAACCATCCTGGGGCTAGACTGCTTCTACCTCCTCGGGGGCTAGGATGCTCAGAGCAGCCAAGTAGTCAATAGGGACTACATTGATTAACTTAGCGTCCTTGGTGGTAGCAAGCTTTTCCAGGGATTCAGCATTAGAATTTTGTTCCCGTGGTACTTGTCGTATGGTAAATTTCTTGAAGTTGTGCAACATTTCTTGGACTTTTTCTAGGTAAGCAGCCATCTTCGTCCCCCGGGCCTGGTATTATCCAAGCACCCAATTGAATACCAACTGTGAGTCGCTGAAGATTTCAAGACCCTTGGCCTTAAGTTCCAGGGCCACCTAGAGTCCAGCGATAAGCGCTTCGTATTCAGCCCCATTGTTTGAAGCATCGAACCTAAACCTCAGGGCACCATGGACCCTGTGTCCCTCAAGGGAGACCAAGAGCAGACCCGCTCCATCTCTGTTTTCATTGGAAGACTCGTCTATGTATAGCTTCCATGTAGGCCCATCCATTGGGGCATCCCCAGACCTTTTGTGACTTCCTGTGCACTCAGTGATGAAATTTGTCAATGCTTGCCCCTTGATGGCTGTCCTCGGATGATAGGTGATGTCAAACTGAATCAGTTCAACTACCTATTTAAGGAGTCTTCCAGATGATTCTAACTTCTAAAGGACCTGCCACAAGGGATGGTTAGTGAGGACTTTGATGGGATGTGCTTGGAAATAGGGCCTTAACTTCCGAGAGGCCACCATTAGATAGAAAGTTAACTTTTTTATAAATGGGTATCTGGACTCCGCCCCGAGGAGTCTCTTACTTGTATAGTATACGGGATGTTGGACCTGGCCTTCTTCACGCACCAAGGCGACACTGATGGCACTATCCGACACAGCCATATAGAGGAGGAGGGGTTCTCCATCTACAGGCTTCGAGAGGATAGGCGGGTTGTCCATATGTGCCTTCAACTGCTGGAAAGCCTGTTCACACTCCTCCGTCCATTTGAACCTCTGACCCCCTCGAAGTATGTTGAAGAAGGGTATGCACTTGTCAGTTGCCTTGGAGATGAAGCGGCTTAGGGCTGCTATCCTCTCGGTGAGGCTCTGAACATCTTTATGCTTGCGGAGGTGTAGCATCCCAGAATTTTACTTAGCTAGATAGTAGTAGTAATAGTAGTAGTAGCTGTAGAGTTTTAGTTTTCGTGGATATTGGTCAAAGCCGAGATTTAGTTAGAAACTTGTAGAAATAGTTATAGATTTTATAAGTTTAACCTATGGTTTAGAAATATTAATTTTATCAACGGGTTTGATTAATGAATATAGTCCTAAGAATATTATTTATTATAATCTAAGGTTTAGATATATTAAATAAGAGCGTGACACTTTTCACAAGCATCTTTATTAAGGATTTAAGTATTTTTGATGAATAGTTAAATTATAAGAAAGATCTAGAAGCTCTAGAACCTTCCATTATCTATTAGGATCATGTTTTACTCAGTCAAAGTAGTTTTAATCAATTTCAAATTATCCTAAAATGTGCAAAAACATGTTTGAAATATCAGCGTATGCTGATATATCGCAGCTATAAGGGCCGATATATTGCCTATAATTGATACGAAAAACACGTCGAGTTCGCACAAACGAAACCGCGGACCCTCGGGATCATGGTAGGTGAAATATATCGCCTACCCTAGGTGATATATCGGCTCTAGTGGCCATATTTGAGTTGTTCGTAAAATTTTGAACTAGAAACAGCCCTCAACAACCTTGACTCGTTCCTAAACGTTTTTTACCGAGTTATGGGCATCTGTTGAACAGATAATTCAAATTTATTCATTTTCAATCATTTATTTATTCATTTTAAAGGAGTTAGTTTCACTCCTTGAACTCTATAAATAGGACCCTTCACTCAGCCATTATGTTCATCATTCAAGCACAGTTCAGAGCCTCCAAGCTGCTAAGTTCGCTCTAGAGAGAAACACTAGGGTTTTGGGATTAAAGCTTTCAAATCTAAAGCTTTTATAAACACTTGGGAAGTAAGTTTTTGTGTGATTTTTTTTGTTTGAGGTATAGATCGAGGTTCTAAGCTATCCAAGGTATTCATTATCTTCAGGTTTAGTTCACTATAGTTTCTATTATTCTTTAATTTTTCTTCAAATCCTAACTTGTGATAGTGACTTTTGGTTAGGTGTTCAATTTCTTTGAAACATAAAGTTTCAGTAAGTTTCTATCCCGATGGTTTATATCTTCTCTTCATCTTACTTTCTTTAGGAAACTTATGGTTTCTTTATGTTTGGCTTTAGGAGTTTCAATCCCTCTCTTGTCTCCAATATTCCAGTTTTTTATAAGGAAAATTAGATAGTTTAGTATTATGACTTAGTTTATGATATAGTTTATGTTTGTATGACCTAACATTTTAGGTACAATAAAGGGGTAAGTGTGTATGGACCTAAGGTGTCCAATGATGTATGACGGACTATGTCTGGTAGGCTCGGTTGCCAAAACTTTATGACGGACCTAAGTGATGTCCAGTGTATGACGGACTTATGTCCGGGGCTTAATTGCCACCCCTGTATAAACACTTATCTTTTTATTATACCTGACTTGTTATTATGACCTATAGTTATGATTATGATTTATGACCTATGACCTATGACCTATAGTTATGATTATGACTTATGACCCATAGTTATGATTATGAGTATGAATTATGACTTATTATTTATGATTTATGATTTATGATCTATGACCTATGATTTATGACTATGATATGATTTAGGTTATGATATGACCTAGGATTTATTGTTGTGTGATTAGAATAAATAAGTCTGTTTATGACTTTAATGAAATTTATGATATGTTTGATTATATGACTAACTCTTGTTTGTATTTTCCATACTGGGCTTAGAAGCTCACTCCTTATGATATTGTTATTTCAGGAAATTAAGGATAGAAAGACCAGTGGCAAATGGGACCTAAGAGCTTCGTGATGTACTCATGGGGGCCATATAGTCAAGGAGGATCAAGCAGGCCTATTTTTAATAAAGCATGTTATTTTAAAGTTTTATTTAAATGTTGCTCATTTTTTTTATGTTAAAGACAATTATTTTATTTTTGTAAAACTATGGATCCATGTAATTATTTTCGAGTTTTTATTCAATAAATGAGCAATATTTATGAATTATGATCCAACGCTATGTTCTCAGTAATGTATGAGAAATTAGGGCGTTACAGGAGGGATGGCACATCAACCAAAGCTTTGATCTTCTCGGGGTTTACCTCTATTCCTCGAGTGTTGACAATGAAACCCAAGAACTTCCATGAGGCGTCTCCGAAAGTACACTTTTGGGGATTCAACTTCATCCCAAACTTGCAGAGTACCGAGAACACCTCCGCCAGGTCTTTTACGTGATCAAGGGTTGTTCTGGATTTAACCAACATGTCATCCACGTAAACCTCCATGTTCCACCCTAACTGGTTTTTCAACATATGGTTTACCAGCCTCTGATAAATGGCACCAGCATTCTTGAGCCTGAAGGGCATCACCTTGTAGCAATACACTCCTTCGTTAGTCCGGAAGCCGGTGTGCTCTTGGTCCGTGACATGCATGGAGAACTGGTTATACCCCAGTACGCGTCCATGAAAGACAAAAGATCATATCCAGAGGTGGCACTGACCATCTAATCTATCTTTGGTAAAGGAAAACAATCCTTTGGGTAGGCCTTGTTAAGGTCAGAGAAATCTATACATGCCCTCCAAGTACCATTTGGCTTGGGCACTAGGACCGGATTAGATACCCATTTCAGATACTGAGCTTCTCGGATGAACCCATTTGAAGCTTGTCCACCTCAGCCTTCAAATCCAACGCTCGAGTTGGGTCGAAGTCCTATGCTTTTGCTGGATTGGAGCTACATTGGGATCAATGTTTAAGGCGTGGCATATGATATTTCGGTCAATGCCCATCATGTCAGAGTGAGATCAAGAAAAAACATCTTGGTTCTCCCAGAGGAAGCTCACCAGCCCTTCTCGTACCTCCGCCTTGAGGTTCTTCCCAACCTTGGCTTTTCTGTCAGGGAGGGATGTGTCCACAGTTACCTTCTCAGCCTCCTCCATGGGCTTGACAGCCCTCTCTTCTTGAACCCGAGAGTCCAATTCGTCAGACTTCTCGGCTTGAACATCCTGCACCTCCATTTCCTTGGGGAGATGCTGCTTTGGGTCTGCTGCCTCAATCACCAATACTGGTTGATACATTGTAGCATTTCTTGGCCTCTTTCTGATCTCCACCGACTGTGTTGATTCCTGCCTCCGTGGGGAACTTCATGCACAGGTGGCGAATTGAAGTGACTGCTCCAAATTCTACCAAGGCTGGATACCCCAAGATGAAGTTGTACACCGAGGAGCAATCAACTACAATGAAGGTGTTGTACTTGAAGGTCTGACGAGGCACTTCTTTTATTGTCATGGGTAGCTTGATTTTCCCCATTAGAATGAGCACTTCCACCGAGAATCTGTATAGATTCGAAGTGCACGAGGATAGGTCGCTCGTGGTCAACTCAATCTTCTCGTAGGCTGACTTAAACAGGAAGTTCACTAAACTCCCATTGTCCACTAGGATCTGAACCACCATCATATTGGAAATCTGGCTCTCGACCACCAAATGATCGTGGTGGGGAAAATGGACCCTCCGAGCACTGTCCTTGGAGAATGTGATGACTTGGTTAATCATCCTGGGCATCTGTGCTGGCAATTGAGCTAACGCCAACACTTCATCTTCATGATTCAAGGCTCGCGTATATCTATTCTACAAACCCTAGGAGGTGCCCCCCCCCCCCAAGTGAGGTCCTCCAGAGATAGTTCCCACTCTTCTAGTCACTGGGGAAAGCCCGTGGACTATTTTTTGCTGTGGGGCTGCGGGTACCGCTCCCGGAGCCTAGGGAGTTGCCTGCTAAGGAGGTACTCCCGCGGTTGAGCCTAAACTGATCGTACTCTGCCCCGAGCATACTGATGCAGATGCCTTAGCTTGATGAGGTTCTCAATCTCATCCTTGAGCTGTCGACACTCGTTAGTGTGGTGTCCCACGTCATTATGGAACCGAAAAAAATTGTTGGGATATCTCCTCTCCCTGTCCCTCCGGATGGGTTGTGGCTTCTGGTAGTGGACGTATTTCTCCGTGTCTAAGAAGATGTTCTCCTGAGACTCCACCAAGTCTGTGTACTCAGAATATTGTGAGGCATACTTGTCTTCGGGGGTCGTTCCTTGTCCTGCCGACGCTGCCCCAATTCCCCTTGGGCTTTATGCCTTTGCCTTTGCCCCCACACTTACTTTTGCCGAGGTTCCTACTTGATGAGACCGACTGGGCTGGAGCTACAGTTCCAACACTGAACACAGGCTGAAAAGCATTGTATCTAGTGGGCGTAGCTCCATATCCTGTCAGAGCGACACTGAAACCAGCAAGAGGCATGGCACTAAATCTGACTGACTGGATAGCCGGGCTGAACTACGGGGTACCCACCACACTCTATTGGAGGGGAGTGTAAGGGGGATACTAGATCCTTGGAGCCACTGGGCTCGGAGCTAATGGAGTAGGGAAAGCAACATGTCCACCAAACGCCCCAATTTGGGCATCCTCCCAGTTTATGTACTCTTGTGCTCGACGAATGAAGTTGTCGAGCCTGCGGCACTCTCTACATTGAAGGTCATCCCACAAAAGAGACCCTGCATGAATGCCCACTTGCAGGGCCATCAATTTCTGGTCTTCGTCAACCCTCTTAGTCCTAGCGACTTCTTCCTTGGAGTGCTTGATGTAGGCCTTAAGGGTCTCGAGGGGTCCTTGCTTTATGTTGGCCATAGCGTTGACCTCAAAGCTCTTTTTTCTAGCTGCTATGAACTGTCTTCAGAATGAAGAGGAGAGCTGGTGCCACAAGTGAATGGATCCTGGTTTGTGTTTTTTGAACCATTTGTCCGTCGGGCCTGTCAAGGTCAACGGGAACAGGTGGCATTTTTCATCCTCGGAGACACGATGCACTGACATCAATAGGTTGAACTTTGACAGATGGTTGATGGAATCTGCGCTATCGTCATAAGACATGATGGCAGGCATCTTGAAGCCTCATGGAAACGGGGCTTCCACTATGTGGGGAGCACATAGCTTTCTATCCTCGTCTTTCGAGTTGTAGTCCTAGCCTTGTCTTCAAGCCATTCTAGGCATAATCTTTTTCAAGCTCTCCAATTCCGCAGGGAGAGGTTCGCAGTCTTAATTGGCACTCTATGTCAGGTGTTCTCTCTTCCGAGCATTGAGATCGTCTCGGAGGTCTTGATGACCTTTCTTTATGGGGTTGTTCTCGGAGGCTGCTATTCCCCTACAAGCATTTAATCCATCTCGCAGGTCTGGTAGACCTCGATGGCAACCACTATCCTCGGGATACCTTATCTTGGTCTCCCCATCAAACTTTATGTTCTCTTTGTTAACCGAAATGTTGAAGCCTTGCTCTTGATGAATGGAAACGTTCCTCCGACCGACCTTTGGGCCTCGGGTCTTGCAAGGCTGACGAGGTGCTGAGGGGACACCTCTTCTAGGCTTGGCATGGCCTGCCTCGGCGCATCTAGGTGAAATTCCTTCGACACCCCGAGCGCTGGCGGCTTGGAAATGTCCTCGACCATCCTTGTTTGCCGACCTTGGGGCCTTGTTGTGTTCGAGGGCTCGACGAGCCTTCTTTTACCCTAGAGCAGGATTGTCATCGATTTTGGCCTTGCCACGCTCTTGTGGCGAGGTGGGGCTCCAGCTCCAGTTGGGTGTGTAGGCGGCACACCAGCTGGTGAATCTTGCGCCACATCAGCGAGGTGCTCGAGAGGCACACATGTTGCATTAATAGGTGGCACTCCAGCTGGGTGCACGAGTGGCACACCAGCTGGCTGCCTAGACAGTACTTCGCCATGTGGGTCCACTCGCATCCCTTGGCCTGTCATAGTGGCCTTCATGGTGTTAACCATCTTCTGTAAGGCGACAATATTTCCCTCTTGGGCATCAAGTTTTTGCTGCTAAGTACCTACCTGGTTGCAGAGCACCACCACCTCTGGTGGATCCTCCATGTCCATTGGCTGAGGATAATCCTCTTTGTAGTACTTGTCATCGTCTTCGTCGCCTATGCCATCGTAATCGGCATTTTCATCATAATCCTCTTGGACTATCTCTGGGAGGTCTTGTGGAGGTGGATGACTTGTTTCTCCACCCTCAGCTCGAGTGGGAGGGGCTACGTTTTTTGATGTGTTCCATCTAGTGGTCACCATGGTCATTTTTCTTCACGCATTCTTCAAGCTCTCAATGAAAGCACCAAAATGTTGACGGCCTTTTTCGCTATCAACCTAATCTAAGAATTCGACAGAAATTAGAAAAAAAATAACATAAAGGTTTTACGTGGTTTAGGCTATAAAAGAGCCCTAGTCCATGAGTCTTTGATATTAGTGAGCTTGAAGCTTGTTTGAGAAAACTTCAATGGAGTCTCATCCAGTGTATATATTGCTCTAAGTTAACAATGCTTAACTAGCCAAAGTTCTAAACCCTTTTCAAGGAAATACCTAAGCCCTATTTATAGAGGCTTGTGTCATTAATTCCCTTAATCAACAATACACATTCCCCTATCATTTGGGGAGTAAATTTCTAATTAACTACATATGGATGCACTAACAAAGACCGTGAGCCCAAGCAGATCGCATGAGGCCCATTTGCAGAAAGCTGCCCACCAACTTCATGGGGAACAGATATCTGACCATGTCAGGATACAGCGCATGTTTGCCCATGTTAGGTGGCATTGTGGGAAATGTTGATTGTCAAGGGTACAAACTCGACACCACTAATTGAGGCTCACCAAAAGTTGTCAGATGATCTTCTGGTGGGCCACAGCTGCGGCGACTGAACCCTGGCAGCAACTCTAGGTCCGAAGACAAGACTCCTAGACCTGGGGGACTGGCGAATGAAGTGAGCAAGGACCCATCTAAATGGTCCTTGGAGCATGACCTTACTTAGAGACATCCCCATTTTGGAGATGGGTCACGGGACGTGGCCTTTCCTGGAGACATCCGTGCCTCGAGGACAGACCTCAAGGCATGGCCTCACTTGGAAACATCCATGCCTTGGAGATGGGTCACGTGACATGGCCTTGCCTGAAGACATCTACGCCTCGAGGACAGACCTCGGTATAAACCTCACCAGCGCTCGAGGAGCTTAATTAATCCTCGAATGAATGCCACGTGTCCTTTGGCGAAAACACGGACAACACTTTCCATTCCACAATCCACAACAAGAAAGCACCAAGCAAGTGTGGCACAATAGTCTTTTTTTTTTTTTTTTTTAGTTTTGTCTTTTCATTTTTTTTAATCATCCAATGGTGAAATTCCCCATCAGCTTGAATGAGAATGAATTACACCAAGATGAATAGCATTTTTGCACAAGCAAAGTACCCTAGGGTCTGATTGGTAGTGGATTTGGATCCACTTTTATCATTTTAAAATTTGTGGGTCCTATATAAATACTTGAATGGTAGAGTATTTTTTAAAATTGAATCCAAATCAAATCCTAATTGTAACGCCCTGGGTAGCCAAGACCGTTACACTGTGAGTTTATAAAGGTGCAAGAGTTGCTAATCAAGTCATTTAGTTGAACTAAGGTTGAAAGATTTTGGGCACAAAAGTTGCATTTCTTATAATCAAACATTTTTTACATGGGATCCCAAAAGTAATAATGTTAAAAGACAGTTTACAAAATTTCAGTATAAAAGTACAGCTACTAGCCACTCTAAGGGAAAAACAGACATTTAGGCTTTTCCCGTCCTGCACCACTCCTCGCCCATGGCGGCCAATCAGCTGACTATGTACATTCAGCTGCCAAAACTCTCCATCTCAGGACTGGTCCACTTTGCCCTTGCCTTTACCTGCACCACGTAGCACCCGTGAGCCAAGGCCCAGCAAGAAAACATAATAACAGAGCATAATCATCAGACAAACAATCAGATAACTCATACAGTATAATCATATACTCAACAATCCAAGCATTCACAATAATCGAGTATTCAGCATACCAAGTTCATCATTTCATACTAATAACCAATTCACATATGATAACCAGGGTCAACGCCCATAGGTCGCACCCTCTATTCATCCCACTGACTCCGGCCCGCTTAAACCGAGCTCAGTGAATATCAAGTTGTCCTCAGCTACCAGTGGTCGAGCCGCGCCCTGTGCGCAAATATTGGTTATGGCACTCTTAGGTCATTTATCATATGTCCCATGGCATAATACCATCTATGACATCATACAGATATAGGGAGCTCTTAGTCCCAACACAATCACATAACCGGGTGCAGTTTTCTTACCTTTGGATTCCAGTAGCTTTGATCAATGACGACACCCCCCAAGCATGATCCCTTCCGAGCCCTAGCATACACCTAGTCACAGCCACAGATCAGAATCATCACCAAACTTCACTCCCAAAACCTAACCTCAGGACCAATCCTGAGCCCTCAAGAAGCCCTAATTCCACCAAACGAGGTGGTGGAATCAAACCCCGAGCCCCCAGAAAAAAACCCTAGGAAATAACCCAAAAATCCCCTTCTGGGAACAGGGTAGCGCTACAGCGCCCTAAAGTGGGCACTACAGCACTACAAACAGAGCCAAAAAGCCCTCTGACCACAAGGCCTAGCACAGTAGTGCCCAAAGGCTAGCGCTACAGCGCTAGTCACAGCACAACCAACCCTGTTTTCCTCTTCCTTCGATTTTCCCCGAGTCAAACCTTTCCAAAACTCAACCAAACCTCAACCATACCCCAAAGCAAGCCTACAAACATCTCCAACTCACCCTAAATGACCTAACCATAAGAAATTCAATCACATGCACCCCAAAACAAAGAAATCACCATGGTTGAGCTTGAAGCTCAAAGACTCAACAAAAAACAACAGAAACCTCATAATTCAAGTGACCAAGTTCAGGATTTCTTACCTTCAATAGAGAAATTTGACCTTAGGCTATCCTCCACACTTCCTTAGCTTTCAGTCCTCAAAACTTCAGCCTTAATTCCCTAGAATTTCCATCAAAACTCAGCTCAAAATCCATTTTAACACCAAAAACCAAAAAATGAATAACAACCTCAAAACCTTACCTTAATTGGATGAGTAATCTCTGCCAATCCCTCAAGCCAAATCAAGAACCCTAGTGTTGAGCCTTATCCTAAGCCTTCTCTGAAGCTAAGCTCCAAATTCCTTCAAGAGACGAAGAAGAAATCCCGAGAGAGAGAGAAGAGACTCCCACTTTTCCTTCTTCTTTTCTTTTTATTTCTTTCAGTTTATACTATCCTCTAAACTTTCCACTAAGGCTAAAAAGAAAATCGATACTTATCTCAGTTTTTAAACCAAATGACCAATTTGCCCTCCCATTTAAATCCTAAGCCTTTAATCCCTTAAAAGGCATTTTGGTCATTTGTTCCCAATTCCCGCTAATTCCTCGGGTGTCTCTAATAATTACCGCTTACATCCCGTCACCTAACTAATCATCAATTATATTCCTCAATACCAAATAGACTCCCATATACTTCCTAAATTCCCATAAATACCCCCAGGCTCGCCCCGAGCCGAGTATAAATCCCCGCCGTGACTTTTTCGCTAAACCACTCACTAGGATCGCCTCGAGTCACAAGCTACAAATATATCCACATAATAATGTGGTCTCAACAATTTATCACAGATATCCAAATAATCATATAAACACGCTTTTAATCATTTAAATCACATATAATCCAGTTATGCCCTCTCGGCACACTAATCAAGGCCCTTAAGCCTTATTAGTAAATTTGGGTCGTTACAACTATCCCCTCCTAATGAGAATTTCGTCCTTGAAATTTACCTAAATAATTTGGGAAACTGATCCTGCATCGCTGAATCAAGCTCCCAGGTCGCCTCTTCGACCCTACTATTTCTCCACAATACTTTAACTAGAGGAATCATCTTATTCCGTAGTACTTTATCCTTCCGATCCAAAATCTGAACCGATTGCTCCTCATAAGCTAAATCTGTCTGCAATTTCAAGTCTTCATACCTCAACACATGTGTCGCATCTGAGACGTACTTTCGGAGCATAGAGACATGGAATACGTCATGAACTCTCGACAACGACGGTGGAAAAGCTAACCTGTAAGCCACCTGACCGATCCTTTCCAGGATCTCAAAAAGTTCGATGAACCTAGGGCTCAGCTTGCCCTTCTTTCCAAATCTCCTCACCCCTCGCAGTGGTGAAACTCGGAGAAACACGTGGTCCCCAACCTGGAACTCCACGTCCCTACGCTTGGGATCAGCGTAGCTCTTCTGTCTACTCTGTGAGGCGAGCATCCTGGCTCAGATCTTCTCAATAGCTTCATTTGTCTTATGAACCATATCTGGCCCCAAATACTTCCTCGCACCCATTTCATCCCAATGAATAGGTGATCTACACTTCCTCCCATATAACATCTCATAGGGAGCCACTCCAATCGTTGACTAATAACTATTGTTATATGAAAACTCAACCAACGAAAGATACTTACTCCAAGATCTCTCGAAGTCAATCACACATGCTCTGAGCATATCCTCCAATACCTGAATCATCCTCTCAGACTGTCCATCAGTCTGAGGATGGAAGGTTGTGCTGAACTTCAACTGAGTTCCCATAGCCTTCTGCAAACTACCCCAAAACTTGGAGGTAAAGATAGGATCCCGGTCTGACACTATAGACTTAGGAACCCCATGGAGAGGTACGATCTCCCTCACATACAACTCTGCATATTGATCCACAGTATATGTCGACTCACTGGAAGAAAATGGGCTGACTTGGTGTATCTGTCCACTATCACCCACACCGAGTCATGAAGCCCTACTGTTCTAGGTAAACCTCCCTCAAAATCCATCGTAATATCCTCTCATTTCCACTCAGGAATACCCAAAGGCTGAAGCAACCCCGCTGGTCGCTAATGCTCAGCCTTCACCTATTGACAGATTAAACATCTGGCTACGTACTCCACCACATCCTTCTTCATCCCGGGCCACCAATATAACATCCGTAGATCCTGGTACATCTTCGTGGTACCCGGATGAAGTGAGTATGGCGTCATATGTGACTTATCCAATAGCTCTCGTTTGATCCCCTCATCAGTTGGAACACAAATCTGCCCTTGATACCGAAGAAAACCAATCTCAGAAATAGAATAGTCCTTAGCTACTCCCGCTAAGACATTATCTCTAACCTCCTGTAACTGAGTGTCTACCAATTGACCTTCTTTAATCCGCTCTAGCAGGGTTGACTGCAGAGTAATATTGGCCAACCGGCCCACCACCAATTCTATTCCTGCTCTGACCATCTCATTAGCTAACTCTCTTGAGATCTGGGTGGAACTATATAACTGACCTGACCCTCTCCGGCTCAATGCATCTGCCACTACATTGGCTTTCCCCGGATGGTAAAGAATATCACAATCATAATCTTTTACCAACTCCAGCCAACGTCTTTGCCTCATGTTCAGGTCCTTCTGGGTGAAGAAATACTTCAGACTCTTGTGATCGGTGTATATCTCACACTTCTCCCCATATAGGTAATGCCGCCAAGCCTTCAGTGCGAATACCACCGCTGCTAACTCCAAATCATGGGTAGGACACCGCTACTCATACTCCTTCATCTGTCGTGATGCATAAGCTATGACCTTCTCATTCTACATCAACACATAGCCTAAACCCAACCTTGACGCATCACAGTAGACAAAAAACTTCCCTTCCCTCGAAGGAAGACTCAACACAAGAGCGGTAATAAGTCGTCGCTTCAATTCTTGGAAATTGTTCTCACACTTGTCTGACCAGATAAACTTCAAATTCTTTCATGTCAATTCTGTTATCGGTGCCGCTATATTCGAGAAGCCTTTCACAAACCATTTTTAGTAACCTGCTAGACCAAGAAAACTTCGCACCTCCGAGGCGTTCCTTGGCCTCGGCCAATCCCTAACAGCCTCCACCTTGGATGGGTCCACCTTAATCCCATCTGCACCAACAATATGTCCAAGGAATGTCACTTCTGGTAACCAAAATTCACATTTCTTAAACTTGGCGTACAACTGGTGCTCCCTCAACCTCTGTAGAACCTGTCAAAGATGAAACTCATGCTCTGCCTCTGAACTGGAGTACACTAAGATGTCGTCGATGAAGACAATGACGAACTGATCCAGAAAGTCCTTGAACACCCTATCCATTAGATCCATAAAGGCTGCTAGGGCATTGGTCAAACCAAAGGACATGACCAGAAACTCATAATGCCCATACCTTGTTCGGAAATTCGTCTTCGGTATGTCCTCGTCCTTGATCCTTAGCTGGTGATAACCAGATCGAAGATCAATCTTTGAGAACACCATCTTACCCTGTAGCTAATCGAACAAGTCGTCAATCCTTGGTAGGGGATACTTATTCTTGATAGTCAACTTGTTCAATTCCCTGTAGTCTATACACATTCTCAAAGTCTCGTCCTTCTTCTTCACAAACAAAACTGGAGCACCCCATGGCGAGTAACTAGGCCTGATGAACCCCAAATCCAGTAGCTCCTGTAGCTGAATCTTCAATTCCTTTAGTTCTGCCGGTGCCATTCTATATGGTGCCCTCGTCACTGGCTCTGTCCCTGGCGCCAACTCAATAACAAACTGAATCTCCCTACACGGCGGAAATCCAGGTAAGTCCTCAAGAAACACATCCAAGAACTCGCAAACCAATCTGGTCTCCTCTGGTCTTGTTGGAGAAACCCTAGTGGTATCTACCACACTAGCCAGAAAACCTATACATCCTCCTTGTAACAGATCTCTGGCTCTCAGCACTGATATCATGGGTATGCGGGGTCCATGCACCACTCCCACAAAGACAAAGGGATCCTCGCCCTCCTGCTCAAAGGTCACCATCTTCTTTCTACAGTCAATAGTAGCTCCGTATCTAACCAGCCAATCCATGCCTAAGATCATATCAAAGTCCTCCATACTCAACTCAATCAAGTCTACTGACAATTCTCTACCATCAACCATCACTGGCAGTGCTCTAATCCACCTCCTAGAAACTACCAGTTCTCTTGTAGGCATGATAGTCCCAAATCCCAAAGTATAATACTCACTAGGTCTACACAGTCTATCAATTACCTTACTAGAAACAAATGAATGTGTAGCACCAGAGTTAATCAATACAGTAAAAGAAGAGCCAGCACTAGAAAGTTGACATGTCACTACCGAGGGACTAGCCTCGGCCTCGGCCTGCGTCAGGGTGAACACTCAAGTTGGGGTCAAGCTGTCCATCTTCCCTGCATCTCCTTTCTTCACTGTTGGGCAGTCCTTCTTGAGGTGTCCCACCACCCCGCACACATAACAAGCCTTAGCCTGACATTCGCCCGGATGGCGTTTTCTACACCTCGTGCACTCAGGATAACTCCTCCATGAATCACCGCCTCCTTGAAGGCCACCCTGAGTCCCCCGACCTCTCCTATTAAGAGCAAGAGCAGTTGAAATATCAGGGGTCTTCCTTTTCAGATCACTGGGGCCTTCGCCCCTACCAGAACCATAATATGGTGGCACCGCCCTATGACCCTCTCACCTTACTGCACTCTCTCTCCATATCTTATTTTCTGCTTCTTCAGCGGTAAGAGCCTTCTCAACAACCTAGGCATAAGTTGTCCCCCCATGAACTGTTGTAATCCTCACATCTCAGGCTATCATAGCATTAAGCCCTCTGATAAATCTGTCCTGCCTAGCTGCATCAGTAGGCACAAGATCTGGTGCGAACTTCGCAAGTCTGTCAAACTTCAGGGCATATTCTGCAACTGTCATGCTGCCCTGAACCAGCCCCACAAACTCATTTACCTTCGCTGCCCTGATGGCAACATTATAGTATTTCTGACTGAATAGATCCTTAATTCCTTCCCAACTCAGTGTAGTAACATCTTTGGTCTGTGATGCCACTTCCCACCAGATACGGACATCCTCTCTCAACATATATGTGGCATAGGCCACTTTGTCATGTCCCTCTACCCTCATGAAATCCAGGATAGTAGTAATCATGGTCATCCACTGTTCGGCCTTCAGTGGATTAGGTCCTCCCTCAAAAATTAGGGGATGTTGTTTCCAGAACCGCTCATACAATGACTCCTATCTATTCCCAACCTCTACTAGCTGTACAACTGATACCACTGCAGGTGGCACAATAGGGGTAGCACTCCCTGATGGAGCCTGCTGTCGTAGAATGCGGATCTGCTCATCCTGGCTCTGTAGTCATGCTTGCATGTCTGCCATAAGTTGCTGCCAGTTCTCAGGGACTGGCGGAGGGGTCTGGCCCTGGTCATCATCTCTAGTCTCAGACCTGGTGCCGGCTAGTCGCGTAGATTTTCTTGGACGCATAGTTATCCAAGTTAATCTGCAATCAATGACTCGGTAGCTAGACTATGATGACAGGGTAATAATCCTTTCATGATTCACCACTGGGACTCAAAAATTCACAAACAATCATGATATAATAGTTTATCCACGTATTCAAATATTTTCATTCACATGCATAGCAATGCTAATAACCACGCCTCAACATCATCACGCAATAGTCAAGGGCCAGGCCCTATCAGTATTTCATGCTCCCTATTAATCAAACAAGTATCAGCATTCATATTCCATTCTAATCATTTTATCATATAAACACGTATGCACAATTACCAAACCCTGAGTCAAGCTTGTCTTCAACGGCGAATGTACATGTCCAGCCAGTCTTCAGGAACCCTTAAACCTAGGACGCTCTGATACCAAGTTGTAACGCCTTGGGTAGCCAAGACCGTTACACTGTGTGTTTATAAAGGTGTAAGACTTGCTAATCAAGTCATTTAGTTAGAAATGTGTTACTAAAACTGTAGTTGAACTAGGGTTGAAAGATTTTGGCCACAAAGTTGCATTTCTTATAATCAAACATTTTTTACATGGGATCCCAAAAGTAATAACGTTAAAAGACAGTTTACAAAATTTCAGTATAAAAGTACAGCTACTAGCCACTCTAAGGGCAAAACAGACATTTAGGCATTTCCCGCCCTGCACCACTCCTCGCTTGTGGCGGCCAATCAGCTGACTATGTACATTCAGCTGCCAAAGCTCTCCATCTCAGGACTGGTCCACTTTGCCCTTGCCTTTACCTGCACCACGTAGCACCCGTGAGCCAAGGCCCAGCAAGAAAACATAATAACAGAGCATAATCATCAGACAAACAATCAGATAACTCATACAGTATAATCATATACTCAACAATCCAAGCATTCACAATAATCGAGTATTCAACATACCAAGTTCATCATTTCATACTAATAACCAATTCACATATGATAACCAGGGTCAACGCCCTTAGGTCGCACCCTCTATTCATCCCACTGACTCCGGCCCGCTTAAACCGAGCTCAGTGAATATCAAGCTGTCCTCAGCTACCAGTGGTCGAGCCGCGTCCTGTGCGCAAATATTGGTTACGACACTCTTAGGTCATTTATCATATGTCCCATGGCATAATACCATCTATGATATCATACAGATATAGGGAGCTCTTAGTCCCAACACAATCACATAACCAGGTGCAGTTTTCTTACCTTTGGATTCCGGTAGCTTTGATCAATGACAACACCCCCAAGCACGATCCCTTCCGAGCCCTAGCGTACACCTAGTCACAGACACAGATCAGAATCATCACCAAACTTCACTCCCAAAACCTAACCGCGGGACCAATCCCGAGCCCTCAGGAAGCCCTAATTCCACCAAACGAGGTGGTGGAATCAAAGCCCGAGCCCCCAGGCAAAAACCCTAGGAAATAACCCAAAAATCCCCTTCTGGGAACAGGGTAGCACTACAACGCCCTAAAGTGGGCGCTACAGCACTACAAACAGAGCCAAAAAGCCCTCTGACCACAAGGCCTAGCGCTGTAGCACCCAAAGGCTAGCACTACAGCGCTAGTCACAGCACAACTAACCCTATTTTCCTCTTCCTTCGATTTTCCCCAAGCCAAACCTTTCCAAAACTCAACCAAACGTCAACCATACCCCAAAGAAAGCCTACCAACATCTCCAACTCACCCTAAATGACCTAACCATAAGAAATTCAATCACATGCACCCCAAAACAAAGAAATCACCATGGTTGAGCTTGAAGCTCAAAAACTCAACAGAAAACAACAGAAACCTCAGAATTCAAGTGACCAAGTTCAGGATTTCTTACCTTCAATAGAGAAATTCGACCTTAGGCTATCCTCCACACTTCCATAGTTTTCACTCCTCAAAACTTCAGCCTTAATTCCCTAGAATTTCCATCAAAACTCAGCTCAAAATCCATTTTAACACCAAAAACCAGAAACTGAATAACAACCTCAAAACCTTACCTTAATTGGATGAGTAATCTCTGCCAATCCCTCAAGACAAATCAAGAACCCTAGTGTTGAGCCTTAGCCTAAGCTTTCTCTGAAGCTAAGCTCCAAATTCCTTCATGAGACGGAGAAGAAATCCCAAACCGAGAGAGAGAGAAGAGACTCCCACTTTTCCTTCTTCTTTTCTTTTTATTTATTTCAATTTCTACTATTCTCTAAACTTTCCACTAAGGCTAAAAAGCAAATTGATACTTATCTCAGTTTTTAAACCAAATGACCAATTTGCCCTCCCATTTAAATCCTAAGCCTTTAATCCCTTAAAGGGCATTTCGGTCATTTGTTCCCAATTCCCGCTAATCGCTTACATCCTGTCACCTAACTAATCATCAATTATATTCCTCAATATCAAATAGACTCCCATATACTTCCTAAATTCCCAGAAATACCCCCAGGCTCGCCCCGAGCCGAGTATAAATCCCCGCCGTGACTTTTTCGCTAAACCGCTCACTAGAATCACCTCGAGTCACAAGCTACAAATATATCCACATAATAATGTAGTCTCAACAATTTATCACAGATATCCAAATAATCATATAAATATGCTTTTAATCATTTAAATCACATATAATCCAGTTATGCCCTCCCGGCACACTAATCAAGACTCTTAAGTCTTATTAATAAATTTGGTCATTACACTAATTCAATGTTGTAAAAGAGAACACAATAAAACCACGTTTTTCTCACTTTTCTGATTTTCTTTCAAAAAAACCCTTAAAAAATATCTCCACTTTGTTCTCTCCTCTTTGCAGCTCAACATTCAGTCTCTCTCTACCACGTCATTGCAGAGTCCACCACGTTGTTGCCAACACTCCATCTAAGGTAAGCTCTTTCTCTTTCTCTCTCTGCTCTACATCAGAAATTTTTTTCTTTAAAAGTTTTGTTTAAGGACTTGGCCTTTGAATGTAGTTTCTATTGATCTGAGTTTTAATGTCTGATATTGAAAGAGAAATAAATCTGAAAGAGCAATAAGTTTGAGTTTAAATGCTCTTGATTTGAGTTTGGATGTGTTTTTGCTCTTGATTTGAGTGTGAATATTTTTTTGCTAAAAATATAATTTTGAACGTTTGCTATTATATATATATATATATATATATATAACAGAGGGAAGACGAAAATGAATATGTATGTTTGTTGTGTGTGTATATATATATTTAACAAAGGAAAAATAATAAGAAATCTCAGTTAGTTTGTAGTCTCAATAGGATCCAAATACCATAAGTAAAGTATTTGGAGAAGAAATACTAGGGAATTATATGAAGGTGGAAAAAATAATGGTGAAATGTTGCCTTCCAAATCTTCCATGTTTCTGCATTGGTCTTGTAAATACTTTTTTTTTAATTATTTTTGTTTCTTGTTGTGTGTCACAGTTTAATTTTGTATCAAGTTTTGATAACATTGATTAGTGTATGAATAGCACATTGATCACTTCTGCCTTTCAGTCTTTATTTTTTAACACTATGATCTGAGCTTATGTTCCACAAATTGAAATAGTTTAGTATAGAAAAACTTACACAAATAGATATACTTGATTTGATGTTTAATTCATTGGTCTTTGCTTTTGTTGTATTGAGTCTTAAAATACTTACTTAGAACACTCTCAATAACTTCTTTATTCAATCCTTTAAAATAACTCATCAAAATCTTTTTTTTTTATCTCAAACTTTTACATTACACTATATAATAGCTTCTCTATAATTTTTCTTTACAACATTTAAATATTATTTACTTATTTGAATAAAAGAAGATGAAAAGGAAAGAAAGAAAGAAAAAGAAATAAAAAGGAAAAATCACAACAATAAAAATAATTAGATATGTTTGAAGAAGAGGTATTCTTGTAACTACATGTAGCTCAACGTTTATATTATTGTAGCTTAGTTATTATGCATTAGCTATTACAGAGAATCAACTGGAGAATAATTTTAGTGCTCTTAGCTATATTTTTAGCTTTGTAGCTATTTTACATGAACTATTGTGAGTGCTCTTACAAAGCCTATCATCAAAAAATTCTTACTCTTTTAAAGTTTGAAACAATCCACGAGTTTGTAGCTTCTGCTTCAAAAACTTGACTTAGAAATTTATAGTATCTGAATTCTCTATGGATTGGCTTGATAATTTGTAATGATTTAGAGTCAGGAATATGTTAAAGTAGAGGGCCTAAAACCAATGGTTTGGACGGCAGATGACAACCACTTTCTCAACCTTCCAAGTTGTACAAAAATTATAATTGTTCTTCTTCTATGCTATAGAAGTCAAATTTTGCTGTAAACTGCAATCTCAAATATTTTTTGACAACATATAAGAGACAATGTTCAATATTGTAATAAGTGAGAAAGTCTGCTTTTGCCTTTTTCTCCATTAGTTTGTACATGTATGTGTGTTGTGTGTGTCTATATATACAAACAAAGAAAAAATGAAAAGAAAAAAACACTCTTAAAAATAAATGTTCTTTACTCTTTCTATGTTGTGTAAATAGGGACTCATGAGCAAATATGAGGATTTTATTTGCACCAAGTAGAGTATAATTCTATATTTTTTTACTCTTTCTACCCTTGTCATTGTAAATGCTATTGGTTCTAATTAGTAGCATGTCTATGAAACTTTATAAATGTCACTTAGTTCTATATTAATTTTATCAATAATAAAATGTTTGACCAAGATTGAGTTGATACCACACCTATAGAAAATATTGAAGGAACTCAAAATCGATCTACTACATGAAAACCAACAACAAGTAAATGAAGCAGAAATTTATGAGACACCAAATATTAATTTCAATTAAGCTTATATGACTCATATAAATAATGTTAGAGATGATAATATTGGACAAATTTGGGTCAGTTATAACAATAGAACTTAGTTAATTTAAAACATATAATTTTAATTAAAAAAATGATGTCAATGTACTATTATTGTGAATTTAATGAATGTATAAAATTTTAATATCATATAACATTTATTTAAAATTATTAAATTAAAATAATTTTGAGTTTCAGATGAATGAATCAAATATTTTGATAAAGTTATATTTTTAAATTTTTAACCAATTATATATTTAATTTTTTAAAATTAAAAAATAGTTTGCATTTTTTAAAATATATTTTCGGTCATTAAATTCAAATTTTAATTTTATAATAACGTTTTGAAATTACTTATTTCAAATCACAGCCCTACATCCTGGTGAAAAAAAAAATAGAAGTTGTCATTGTTCCAAGAAAAGAATAAATTCTACTCACGCTTTAAGAGTCCTCCCTTGTTGGGAAACATTAGAAGTGAAGTGTACAAAATCCCAGGGAAGAAAGAGAAGAAGCTGTTGGCAGCCTGATCAAAGAAACATAAAATGCAGAGATTATTGAGTTCGAAACTCGCCTCAAAACTCTCCCACTCCACCTCTAACCATTCTTCTTCTTCTTCTTCGCTCTTCAATTCATATCCCTACAAAACTGTTACTTCCTTAACAAAACTACCCAAATCCCAATCCCAATCCCAATCCCACTTCCTCTCTCATAGACCACCCTACAACCCTCATTCATGGAGGTCGCAGCACAATCTCCCTCCCAAAATTCACGCCTTTCTCTTCAGCCCACTACTCGCCAAGCGTTTCTTGCATGCCTCCAATACCCTTTTAAGCGCCACCAGAAGGACTCTCGCGGATTGCAGAATTGGTTTTCTCAGCAGCCAATTTCCCAAACGGGGTTTTCACCTTAACCAGGATTTTAGCTCTTATAAGCGTTCCTGGTAATGTTATTTCCTTACTTATATATGTACACATTATATTATGTTATGGGGTTGTCTATCTGTTTTGCTCAGAACTGGTGGGAAATGGGTCTGTTTCGTCGTCAATAAACTGGGCGAAAATTGTTGAAATGGATTTAATTTACATGGGGTTTTTAATTTCTTTGATTGATCAACGCTGCGATCAAACCCAATTTTGTTCGTCAAGAAAAACATTCATTTTTCAGTAGTATATTTTTGCATTTAAGCTGATCGTACAAACATTGTCTAAAACTTAGAAATGACGCTACTGTTACTTTTATGTGTCCTGAAATGGAGAAAAAACTTTCATTGAATTGATATGGTGATAATAGCTGAAATTTTCTGGTCCCGTAATGTTAATGCTATACTAATAACAGCAATGTTAAGCGGACTTGTAGTAAATAAATTAACTTGCTCAACAAACAATATTTGTTGGGACGTTTTCAGTCTTCAAATGGCTTATCCAAGGTTTTTCTTTTGTACTAAGCAATTTCTCGGAATCTATCATTGTTGGGATCGTGTAAATATATATGACTAAACTTTTGGCAATGTGAAAATTGCAAATCGTGTAGATATATTTGACTAAACTTTTGGCAATGTGTAAATTGCAATTGCTTTAATACTATATATTGTCTTTTCCCATGATGTTTAATATGGATTAGCATGTCATTAGATCTATTGTTTGGTCGGTGTTTCATTTATGCAAAGAGAAAACTCAGTATCAACTGTTGTCTGTTTGTAAACCATCTTAATTTGCCAGCAATGGATGCACCAGTAGTTTGTGAAATTTGTATTTAATATATTTTATTAGAAACTCCTAAGTTTGCAGTCTTAGTAGCTTTAGTAGCTTTAGTTTGTAGTCTACATGTGTTCCCCCCATGTGAATAACTCACAATCTCCATTTTGCAGGAGGTCATGGTTGCGTGGGCTAACACCTAATGATATGGTTCTGGGCTTGATTATAGCTAATGTCGCTATTTTCCTGCTATGGCGGGTTGCAGATTATAGATTTATGATGAATAATTTCACTGTGAGTTCTTATTATCAAATTTGTGATTATAAATGTATTTCTTTATGTTTTATTCCTGCATCTGGTACCTAAGGTACACTCTCTCTTGTGATGATATGATGCTATCACAAAATATATCATGACAATTGGCAACTAGGTGCTTGTGTAGTGTTTATGAGTGATTTTTTTTTTTAATTTGTATGAGTTGATGCATTTCCAACTTATATAAATGGTTACTACTGAGAAGAAACAATAGTACCCATAGAAGTTAAAAATGATGAATCTGATTATTGTTCACATCTGATCTCATGCTTTCCTCTTTTGCTGATGTTCTCCAAACAGATTTCAGTTGAAAATTTTAAAAGAGGACGTCTGCACACTTTGATAACTTCTGCTTTCAGTCATACTGATATGGAGCATATCATTCATAACATGATTGGACTGTATTTCTTCGGGAGTCATGTATCCTCTCTTCTCTTCCTCCAAGTTTTTTTTATCCAATCATCTATCTTTTTCGAATCTTAAGAGTACTTAATTGGTGGAGCATCCTGTTTCCACCACCACCCCGAGCATAATTTTATTAGCTGATACATTATATAATTTAGATATCACTTTTGCATTATACAGGATATTCTAAAATGGCTGGCTGCAAATTTTGAGTTATTTCCTATGATAATATCGAAATTGGCAAGATATTTCTTCTATATAAAAAGTTGATAGATAAAGGAAATTCTTGGTTTTAACGGTTTTTTATTTTTTTTCATCACAGAATATTCTTATATTTAAATGTAGATTGTAAACATGACTTAAACTTAAATAAATAATTAAACAAATTAAAATAGTATATTTTTGAGATATTTTATAATGATAATTATTTTAAAATAATAAAATTATATATTTTATAACTTAAATAAAATTTAATTAAACTTAATAATATATTAAATATATAATATATAATCTTTTGAGATTACTGTCAAATTCAAAAATTAGAACAAACATAAAGTTAAACAAAAAAATAATTAAAATATAATATTTTAAAAAAAATTTATGATAATTTAAATAATTATATCATATTTATTTAAAAATAATAAAAATATACATTTTATTTTTGTATCTTATAAATTTGTGTGATAGTTTGTTTTTTTATCAAGTGATTTGAGCTTTTTTTTTCCATCAAATTCACCAAATGACATTGTGAGATACATTAGAAACTAAAAATAGTTAATATATGTATACTCCTGTCTACACTGATTTTTTCTATTCTTATTACTATTATTAATTTTTTTTAAATATTATTGTATTATATATATATGTCATGTAGCCATGTAAATATACATTTATATTAACATTGTGTTTAGATGTATGTAGAAATTATTGATATAAATATTTATATATACTATATAATTATAATTCATTCTATTATATATATACATATATATATTTTTTTAAAACAGTGAAACAGTTTTTATTAAAATTATAGACATTATTTATAATTTTAAAACTAAGCAAACGTGCAATGCACGTTGCTTCTATCTAGTATATATATATATATATTATGATTGTGTATGAGAAGAAAACTAATTTAGTTCTGTGAGATCAATTTCATAATGCTCGCTGATAGGATGAAACTGTGTATAATGTGCTTGCGGATAGGAGACCCATCATTATCATATAAGAGGTTATATAAAAATTTTAAAACCTTAATAATTCATAATCATACAGAAGAATTTTCTAAGCTTGAATTTGTACTTTGACGGAGTGTGAAGTTTGGGGAAGCACACTATAATTGTTCTTAGGTCGTTTGTTGAGTGGAAACAATTTCTGCCTATACCATGTTGTTTATGGTCACAAAGCTTCTTCTATATTTTTTATGATATTTCAGACAGTTTAGTGTTTTCAGTTAATTAGGTTCATATTACTGTAAATTGGTAATAAGGACCTGCCCAGTAAATCTTGCAAAGCCAGAAAACAGACAATCCAGAAAACAATAAACCAGAATTGACAGCAACAAGCAATAAAACATTAACCAATGTAGTGAATAATTCTGAAGCTTTGTTGAAAAGAAATATGAGTCTCATACAAACATAGAGAAAAAGATCTCCATGATGCCTAGAATTCTCTTAATTCTTGCATAACTAATTACTAACTTCCTTTTCCCACTAATAGGCTACTCAGTACCCAATTTGCCCCTCTAACAAACTACCCTCCACGTCAACCATCAAATGACCCAGCCTACCCTTGGCCTTTGTGTCCCGACCCCCTCCTAGTGTATGTGAACCGAATCATAGGCTTATCAAGCCTATCATTACTCCCCCCGAATTTGTGAACCTTGTCCTCAAGGTTGAAAGCTGGAAACTGAGTTTGGATAGCTTCAAATTTCTCCCAAGTAGCTTCGAAAACAAGCAAATCCTTCCAGCGAATAAGCACCTCAACAGCTTGATCTGAAGAAGCTGGATTCTGCCTGACATTCAGCACTTCAGCAGGTTCCACAATAAGCGCCAGATTTGACGTTAAAGTTGGTGGAAGTGTGGTGGACGAATGAGCGGTTCTGACAGCAGCTCGGAGTTGCGACACATGAAAAACCGGATGGATAGTTGACGAAGGAGGCAAGTCTAGATGGTATGCCACTTTGCCAATGCGTTTCAGAACTGCGAAAGGTCCATAATACCTTGCTGCCAGCTTCTCATTTTTTCTAGTGGCCAGTGATTTCTGTCGGTAGGGTTGCAATTTAACGAATACCTTGTCTCCCACCACAAACTCCACCTTCCTACGCGACCCATCAGCTCCTTCCTTCATCTTTTGTTGTGCTCGCAGCAGGTGCATCTTCAAGTCGTCCAAGAATGAATCTCGCTCCTCAAGCAGCTGGTCGACAGCCAGTACATGTGTGGTACTTGCTGCATAACGAATCAACGGTGGGGGGTCACGCCCATATAAAACCTTGAACGGAGTGCAACCCAAGGATGAGTGATAAGTGGTGTTGTACCAATACTCAGGCTATGCTAACCACTTAGCCCAAGCTTTTGGACGGTTCGTAGCGAAGC
Source organism: Humulus lupulus (assembly GCF_963169125.1). Lineage (NCBI taxonomy): Eukaryota > Viridiplantae > Streptophyta > Magnoliopsida > Rosales > Cannabaceae > Humulus > Humulus lupulus. The sequence goes on from NC_084796.1 coordinate 109,382,641, forward strand.
AACGGAGATATGTCTCAAGGCATCGATTTACTACCTCCGATTGCCCATCTGTTTGGGGGTGATAAGTACTGTGGCGAAGTTCCGTCCCTTGCAGTTTGAACAATTCAGACCAAAAATGGCTGAGAAAAATCCTGTCATGGTCAGACACAATAGATAGCGGAACCCCATGCAACTTTACCACATGTGTAGCAAATGCTTCAGCCACCGTTTTGGCAGTAAAGGGGTGTCTAAGGCCTATGAAGTGGCTGTATTTACTAAGCCTATCCACCACCACTAGTATAGTATCTACACCCTCCGATTTAGGCAGCCCTTCTATGAAATCCATAGTTAACTCCTCCCAAACTTGTGCTGGCAGCGATAGTGGCTGCAGCAAACCCCTTGGAGACATTGCAAAATATTTGTTCCGCTGGTAAATATCACAAGAACGGACAAACTCCAAGACCTTAGCCTTCATGCCGACCCAATACACATCTCCTTTCAGCCGTTGATAAGTTTGCAGCTCCCCCGAATGGCCGCCTATGGGAGAGCAGTGATACTCTCGTAAGAAATGGGGCAGCAAAGCCGAAGTGGCGGATAAAACTAAACGACCCTTGTACAATAGCCGTTGTTGGTTTAACGAAAACCCAGCAATGATTTTACCTTGCTCCACATCCGCTTTAACCCGAGACAGAAATGTGTCCGCTACCACCTCACGGTTAACAAGCTCCCAATCCATCCATGTAGTAGACGTCAACAAGGAACACTCCACTTGGCCAACCCTAGATAAAGCATCAGCAGCCCGATTTGTTTCTCTGGAGCGGTACTGAATATCAAAATCAAATCCCAACAATTTTACCAACCATTTCTGATGTTCAGGAGTAACCAGCCGCTGTTCTAACAAAAACTTGAGACTCTTCTGGTCTGTTCGAACAATAAATCGTCTTCCAAGGAGGTAAGGTCGCCACTTGAGTACCGCAAGGACAATGGCCATGAGTTCATTTTCATAAATGGATTTCAGCCGAGCTTTGGGCTTCAGCACTTGACTGAAATACGCCAGTGGGCGTCCCTCCTGCATCAAAACAGCCCTTACCCCAAACCCCGAAGCATCAGTCTCTACTACAAACGGCTTAGTGAAATCTGGGAGTGCTAAAACAGGAACTGTGGTCAGCGTTCTCTTCAGTTCTTCAAAGGCAGCAGTAGCTTCTTCGGTCCACCCATACTGATCCTTTTTTAGTTGATCAGTAAGAGGTCTAGCAATGGCCCCATAATTCTTGACGGATTTCCTGTAATATCCAGTGAGACCAAGAAATCCCCTCAGCTCCTTAATCGTTTTTGGCAGCGGCCAATCCAGCATAGATTGAATCTTGGAAGGGTCCACAGCCACTCCCTCACCTGAAATAATATGTCCCAAATATTCGACTTGTCGCTGTCCAAAACAGCACTTCTTTAAGTTGGCAAAAAATTGATGGTCTGACAATGTTTGTAACACTATCTCAAGGTCCTTGACATGAGTTTCCTCATCCGGGCTATAGACGAGGATGTCGTCGAAGAAGACCAATACTCTTTTACGAAGATGCGGCTAGAAAATATCGTTCATCTTAGATTGAAAGGTGGCGGGGGCGTTGGTCAGCCCAAAGGGCATCACTACAAACTCGTAGTGGCCTTCATAAGTTCGAAAGGCAATTTTATGGATGTCCTCCGGCCTCACCCGAATCTGATGGTACCCCGAACGTAAGTCTAACTTCGAAAATACATGAGCCCCGTGCAACTCGTCTATCAACTCGTCAATAACTGGTATGGGAAATTTGTCAGGTATCGTGGCTCGATTAAGAGCCCTATAATCCACACAATCGCCATCCACCATCTTTCTTCTTAACCAAGAGAATTGGGCTCGAATAGGGACTGTTACTCGGCTGGATCACCCCGGACTGCAGCATCTCTTGAACAATTTTCTCTACCTCATCTTTGATACCATGGGGATATCGATATGGTCGGATACTCACGGGGGTGGTGCCGGGCTGAAGAACAATGGCATGATCATGTCGTCTCTGCGGCGACAGCGAAGTCGGTGTAGCAAACACAGTGCCGTACCGCTGTAATTCTTAGTGTATCCCTTCTGAATAGGCAGCCCGAACCTGAGAAACCGATGCACAACCCAGCTCTACCCAAACTCCTTGTCTCTCATTTTGTAACGGCCGTATCATCTGCTTCAACGATATACAAGTCTTGTGAAGCAGAGGATCTCCATGTAAAACAACGGGCTGACCCTGGATTCGTAGTTTCATCGTGTGTTCCTTCCAATGATGCGTGGTTTCCCCTAAAGTTTGCAGCCATTGGACGCCCAAGATAACATCAGTGCTGCCTAGTTGCAACGGCAGAAAATCTTCGATAATTTCCAATCCTTGTAAGTGTAACGGCACCGAGCGACAAATACCCTCCCCCTTCACCGCTTGACCGCTGCCCATCTGTACTCCGTAAGCTTCAGTCGTGGACAGAGGCAGCGCTAGTTTCTGGGCTAATTCCGTAGTAATAAAGTTGTGTGTCGCCCCGCTATCCACCAAAACTACCACTTCATGACCCATGATAGAGCCCAGAATTTTCATGGTCTTTGGGGAAGTCAAACCGACCACGGCATTCAGAGAGACTTCCACCATATGAGCCTCAGCCGCCCCCGTAGCATCGGCAATGCCAAGAACCTCCCCAATCGGGTCAGTGGCAGGCGCGTCCACGGCCTCTTCCTGGATAATAACGACCTGAACTTCCGCTTGAGAGCACTCATGCCCTCTAGTCCAGCGCCCGTCACATTTGAAGCAAACCCCACGGCGTTTCTTCTCTTGAATCTCGGACTCAGATAAGCGGCGGTACGCTACTGACGTTGCTGGAGTCGAAGCTATCTTAGGGCTAGCATTAGTCGGGGTCGATGATGAAGAAGAAGGTGAAAGGACAAATGTGCCCTTACCGTGTTCAGGGAGAGACAGGCTACTCAAAGGGGGTCTTGGATTTGCCCTAATGGGCCCACTCGGCCCAGCCCGATATCCTTTAGTGAAGGCCTGATTGGCTTCAATCTGCTCAGCCAACTACATCATATGTAACAGCCCATTGGGCTCCAAAATCCTCAAGGGGGCCTGGATCTCCACTTTGAGGCCCTTCAAGAAAGCAGCCTGTAAGGCAGCCTCCCCCATCGTCTCCACCGAAGCAGCGAGAGCTTCAAACCGCCTGCGATAGTCCTGGACAGAAGTAACTTGTTGGAGGACAAAAAAACAATCATAAACCGAGCCTTCGTGAGTGGGAAGAAATCGCCGGAGAAGCAACAGTTTCAATTCGTCCCACGTGGTGATGAGGCGCCTCTGATTTTCCCAGCAAAACCAACTGAGAGCCGCCCCTTCCAAACACAAGACAGCGGCCTCTAATTGCTCGCTCGGAGACAATCGCTGTAAGTTAAAGTATCGCTCAGCACGGTAAGTCCAATCATCCGGGTCATCTCTTGTGTAAACGGGCAATTCGATCTTCCGAGCTCGAAATTCAGATCGCCGGTCCCCACCCTCAGCGACACGGCCCGTGGAGGCACCCCCGCCAGTCGCTGCGGACCCCTCGCCAGGAAGACGACGACCTCAGCCTGGAATTCCAGTAGACCCCTCACGAAGAGAGGCAAGTTCATCAGCAACCCGTCCTTGAGCAGTAACCAATCGATCCAGCACCTCCTTCATAGAACCCAGCTCTAGCGCATGATCCTTAAGCAACACGCCATGATCGTTGAGCTGAGTTTGGACACTGGATAAGGCAGATTCAACGCCAACAACACGATTGTCCATCCTCGTCGACACCGGCATACAGAGAACGTCGAACCTGGCTCTGATACCAATTAATAGGACCTGCCCAATAAATCTTGCAAAGCCAGAAAACAAACAATCCAGAAAACAATAAACCAGAATTGACAGCAACAAGCAATAAAACAGTAACCAATGTAGTGAATAATTCTGAAGCTTTGTTGAAAAGAAATATGAGTCTCATACAAACATAGAGAAAAAGATCTCCATGATGCCTAGAATTCTCTTAATTCTTGCATAACTAATTACTAGCTTCCTTTTCCCACTAATAGGCTACTCAGTACCCAATTTGCCCCTCTAACAAACTACCCTCCACGTCAACCATCAAATGACCCAGCCTACCCTTGGCCTTTGTGTCCCGACCCCCTCCTAGTGTATGTGAACCGAATCATAGGCTTATCAAGCCTATCATTTGGTCATACCGTGACTTCTCAATTTTACTAGATTTATATGGTTAAATGCTTTTCCTTGGGAAGTTCAATTTAATTTCGTGATAACAAAGAACCTTATCAGATAATTAAGTATTACATTTGTAAGTTGGCAAAATCTTGCTTCACTTTTTAAATGGCTGCAAATATGTAACTAATTGGGAATTTTTTGATGGACACAGTATGTAGTATGTACACTTACAAGAAAGTGTATGCTGGAGACTCGTAAAAGAGATTTTGTATTAGTTATTCATTGATGGGCAAAACCTAGACAGGTCTTTCTGTAATACTAATACAGTTAACACTTTTCAGCCTTTTCATTTCTTTGGCTTGAAAACAGTATCCCTGTATAATTTAAACACTGTGGCTTAATCATCTGATCTTTAAATCCTGTTTTTCAACAAGGTAATATATTTGATCTGTTTTTATCCTGGACAGCTTGGCCATGTTTTTGGGTCTGAGTTTTTGCTGAAGTTGTATCTAGCTGGTGCACTAGCTGGTTGTGTGTTTTACTTGATGCATTCTGCCTTTTTGGCATCCTCATCAAAGGTACAGTTATACTTGACAAGACAAAGACACACACACATGCATATAATATAATATATGTGCGTGTGCGCATGCGTGTGCGTGTGCGTGTGTCCATATATTAATTATTGTAAAGTGATATTGGGTTACATTTTTCTAGAATGGTAGAGGTAAATAGAGAAAAAAGAAAAAAAAATTGAAGGATAGAATCTCTGCTAACACCATGCTGATATTCAATATTTTGTTGGATTGGATAAAGTGGTATTTTAATTCGTAGTGGCTGGCAACTTTTAAACATGTTTGAGAACTCATGCTTTAGTTTGCTATTCACAGGGCCAACAACTGTGGATGGACCCTCTAAAAGCACCAGGATTGGTATGCTTTTGACAACCTTTTGCTAATTATATTTCTTAGTTCTCTTTGCTATCTGAGCTGCAAATTGATTTTGGATGCCTTTGTTATGATTTTATATATATTCCAAATCTGAAAGACTGCTTAGAAAAAATTAACAGTTGCACTCAACCTGCCAGTATATTATACCAATAAGCATATTTTGTCAAAGGAACAACTGATGAAGGTTAAGATAAAGATTTTGTTACATGGATTTACACCATTTATTAGCAATTATCACGTATAGTTTTATTTCATAGATTGGTACTATTGGCTGCCTTAAAAATAAGTTCGAATGCCCCCCTGGCAACTCTAAAGTTATCTGCTGATCAAGTGTGCTTGTGAATTTAGGGGGCAAGTGGGGCTGTCAACGCTATACTTTTGCTTGACATATTCCTCTATCCTAAATCCACTTTGTATTTTAACTTCTTCATACCAGTTCCTGCCATTTTACTGGTAAGATTGCTTTTTATGCTGTGTTTACAATTAATAAATCATGGAGATTCTTATGATGTTGTTTTGGTTGTTTACCATTTTAGGGGATCTATCTAGTCGGCAAAGATGTCTTGGGGATGATAGAGGTATGTCCTTTCAGTGTTTTTTAAATTGTGTGTATTTAATTCCACTGCTTGTGTGAGCGTAGTTGTTAATTCCATGTGAATGATCAAGTTTGTTTAACTGTTACACCTTGTTCCTTAACTTTTTCTTTTCACTTCTACCTTTTTTTTTTGTGTGTGAGAAATTCTCTCTCTACTATAAAATTAAAGCTCAACTAGAACAAAAGCTTAGCTAGAACATAGCTACTGAACTGAACAATCATATAGATCATAGGATATTTTTAAATCCCGAAGTTTTTGATACATCATACTGCATAACCTTTCTTTCCATCAACCACACCAACCTACAATGGCACTGAATTGAGAACTTTGGGTGCCTTACTTTACAGTCTTGTGAACATATTATTATGTGGGTCAGTTTGTGTCCTGTTATATACTTTCAGGGAGACACTCCAGGATCTGCGCATCTTGGCGGCGCTGCAGTTGCGGCTTTAGCCTGGGCACAACTTCGAAAGGGGCGTCCCTTCAGATTTTAATTCAAATTCTAAATTTATTTAACAGCTCTGCGGATGACTGATTCCAAGCATGTTTTTCCTTTTCTGGTTTTGTTAGATCGAATGGTGAGAATCCTGCTTTGTAATATTTCTTCGGTCAATCCTCCTAACCTAACAGGGCCATCTTTTGTGGATATATCCTGGTAAATGACGCCTCCATGCAAGCTTTTGCATGATTTATGTGAGCTTCCAGTGCCCTTTGTAAAGTGAACTGCTCAAGGATTACTAAACTGGAAGAACAGGCTCAAGGGAAGAAGTTATTTTATTATTTACCAAACTTCTTTTTTATTTTTAAGGGTGTTACATTAATGCCCCTAGATGATCTGTTTGATAATTCTCTTTGACAGTAAGTGTGTTTTTTTAATCAGTAGAAATTAAATTTTCATTATTAATAACAAAATAATATAAATATATATATATTTTTTACATATATTATACATCTTCAATTTTTATGTAGAATGAGGAATTAGATTGACAGGAGATCTTTATAAAAAAAATGATGTCGAGGAACAAGAACGTGCCATATTATAATTTGAATTTAGAAGTAAGTCTATAATAAGAGAAAGAAAGAATGAATGAATATAATTTGATTTTTTTTTTTTTTTTGAGTAATACATATTTTGTATGCACAAATAATGTACATTAGAATTCATATAGTCTCACTTCTTAAAAAAAACGTTAAGAATAAGTGTTTTTTTTAAAGGGAACGAATAAGTGTAGTAACTTTTTTTTGAAGAAGAGTATTGAAAGGCAGGCTGGTAAAGAAAGAAATATTGATAGATCGTTACGTCTAACTCGAGGGGCTAATAGTTTTCATTTCCCATCTCATGGAAGATATCTTCTCAACAAATCTATTAAATATGTAAAATAAATGCTCGTATAGTCTTGTCAATTCAATTTTGATTGCAATAGAGATATGAATATGAAATAGGATAATTCTTTGAATTTTTATTTAATTTTCTTCAACTATCCAATCCAACCAATCTATGCTTAGGGCCATTATGTAGTCCCTCGATGAGGTTTGAAATCCCTCATCAGAGAAAAAAAAAAATTATCAGTATATCAGGTTATTTTTCTCCTTTTTGACTTGGAAGAACTAGTTTTATAATAGGGAGTTAAAATAGTAAGGTTTGATTAATAATTTTTAAATTTTGAAGGTTACTAATGTAATTATTGTTGATATGTATCTACTTTAAATAATAGAGATGTTCAAATGTATATAGATAGAAGTGGATTATATTTGGCCGGTGGTTGATTTATAACATTAGAGATTGGAAAGCGTTTCATTTTCATGTTGTTGTAGAAGGCAATAGCCGGTGGTTTTCTTTCTTTCTAATGGAGCTCAAGATAGTTTGAAATCAGTCACAGGGTTGAGGGAAAGATGCACCTTTTTCTTTTTTGTTTAAAATTGTGCTGAATTTTACTTGGGATGTTTGCAACTGTAGAGTATGACACTAATTTTCATGGAAACTGTGAGCCTCCTCCTGAGCTGCATGTTTTGTTCTTCATATTCTTTGTAATGATGTGTTCTGTTGTTATGTGGCTGTTGTAAATTCTATGCATAAACTCAAGATCAACCAGTAAGAGTAGTAGTTTGATCAAGGAAACACAATATCAAGATAGTATTAAAACTGAAACAGAAATAAAAAGGAAAGTGAACAAACACTCAGGTTTATCCTGGTTCAGAACAAAGATTAGTATGATCTTTGTTCCTAATCCGGCTGTAACTCTATCTCGAATAATTTATTAATCTTGACAAAAGAGTTTCCAAACATGAAACTAACTCACCCTCACCCGAGAAGCACTTTCATACACAAGTGCAACTCAATTCAAAACCCCAGACCCCCACTCTTCCTTGGTACTTCTCTCAAGAATTTCCTCTCAACTCTCTTCCTCTCTATCTGATTACTTCCAATTTTTTCTTGTTTGAGCTTGAGAACCAAGCTATCTTTTATATGAAGGCTTTTAAGACTTGAGTCACTCATGTGAAGACATGACTTAAAGGGATTTCAAAACAGTGTTAACCAACTTCTAGCTATCCAACAAGTTGGTTAAGTTGGTTGTGATTTCAAGAAATGAAACCAACAGTGGCCTTTATGATTTTTCTTGAATCTTAAGATTGGCAGGTGGTATTTGATGGGTAAACAAATAAATGGTCTAGGCTAAGCCTTCAATTAAAAATATTCTTATTGTTGCATCTTATCTGATTATATTTGTTTCTACTTTTGTTCTTTTATCTCCCTTTTTTCAATTTGCCCCTTGCAATTAGGGCTGACCCTAGGCTAAGGCGGGCCAGACCCACGCCTAGGACCCCCTTAGCACAATAGCTTTTTTTTTATTTAAAACATACCATAAATTTTTAGAAAATTTCTACAAAAATGGCTCATAATCCTTAATTTTCCTAGGACTCAAAACTCATTAGGGTCAGCCCTTGCAATGTAATTATTTAGGCCTAGTTTCTATTTTTCATATTATTTATATTCTCACTGGAATCTTCATATGTATATAGGATGAAATTGCACTTACATTTGATTGCTGCTGATATTCTTTTGTTTAGTTCTAGATTTTTTTTCTTCCTTTTGGAATGCCTAATTGTGGAATTAAATTATCATTTGATTTCGGTTGATTTTCATTTCATGTAGATCTTTCTAGTGATACTTAATTCTTCATCTCCTTGGTCTTCATATAGATCCTCTTGGTGATAGTTATTTTGGGAGTTCCAATTTAACTTTCCAACGTGGGGTTTGGTTGTAGATTTTGAGATTATATAAAAGTTTACTTTATATAATCAATGATTTTTCTCATCTTAGAATATTTTTTTTTTCCTTCTAATAAATTGATCGCTTCCAATCATGAAGACTACAATATTCAAATAATTTTTTGATATTGAGATACTTAAGCTCCATCACTTGATAAGATTAAATACAATTTTGTAGAGTTGACAAGAAAATGTATCCATGAAAATTAGTGTCATACTCTACTAGTGCAAACATCCCAAGTAAAATTTAGCACAATTTTAAACAAACAAACAAAAAAAAGGTGCATCTTTCCCTCAACCTGTGAGTGATTTCAAACTATCTTGAGCTCCATTAGAAAGAAAGAAAGTCAAAAGACTAATGCAATGTTATATTTAGCACATCTTACAAAAAGTATGACTCCAATAGTGTTCCAAAAAATGTGACAAATTTGGCACATGCTAAAAGTTGTGCCAAATTTGGCACAAAATGTAGCATGAGTCAAATTTGGCACACCAATAAATGTTACTTTTTTTATTTATTATATTGTCATTAATTATTATAATTTAGTAGTTGATAATTAATGACCAACCATATATTATTTTTTTATTTTTTTTAATGACAAATTATTTGGAGTACATAATTTGGATAATAAAAAAATTTGTATATTCTCACTAAATATTAAATAAATTATTGACATTTTGTATTAATTTGCATCTTGTGCATTAGAGCACAATTGCAAATATTGGGCCAAATATAACATTAACTCATTTTTTATGCTAAATTTGACACAAAATTTACATCTTGCATTGGAGATGGTCTAAGGTTTAAGATAACAGTTAAAAAAAATCCAATTCCACTTCGATAATAAATTTTCGTTGCTATTCCTCATCTTTCATTCTTCTTTCCACGTGCTCGTTTAAAAGGGAAATTTGGGTATTTATGCATTAAATGGGGTCCAAAATCAAAACTATCCTACCCACTATTAACATGTCAATTTGGTCCTATTGTTTCCCTTAGTTCCCAAAATACCCCTGGCATTTGTTTCCCACTCTCTTGGTCTCGAAACCAAAATCCCCCAAAACCCCAAATCTCTTCTCTAATCTCTCGGACCCGAAACAAGAACCCCAAACAAACCCTCAAATCTTCCCTTGGCATTGCTCGGATCTTTGTCGTGGTCGTTGGTGCGTCAGAGGGGATGAATAGAGGAGGCAACGTCATCGAAGGGGACGACCCGTACCTCGAAGAAGCCACCCAGAAGAAGGCGAAGGTGAGTCCTCCATCCATTTCTAAGTTTATTTGTTTGCGCTTGTTTTTATTGTGATTTTTTGTTCATAGGTTAGAATCTGGGTTTTTTCAAATTTTTGCCTCCACCTCGATAGAAATTGATAGGCCTCAACAACTGTAACCTCAACAATTTTAGACACCTCGATAAAAATTGATAAAATTTTCAGATGTAGGGTTTGTACTAGCTCGATAGACCTCGATGGGGCTCAATTTACCTCGACAAGATTCGAGGGATTTCACCTCGACAGGCTCAAAGTTTATAGCTACTTAAGTGTGCCTCGATAAACCTCAACAGGTCGCGATTGACCTTGATAGTCTAGATACTTTATAGATGCTTAAGCGTGCCTCGATAGAACTTGACAGGTCACGATAGACCTTGATAGGCTAGAAAGTTAGAAATGCATAAGCAAGTCTTGATAGACCTCGATGGAAACTTGGTGTTGATGTTGTAACGCCCTGCATTTTGGGTACATTTAAACGACTCAGGTCGGGATTGTTTTCCCAGAGTTAAGAATATTATTTTAAATAATATTATATTTGTTCGGAATTTATTTCCATGAGTTATTGCTAGCCATATTATGAAGTTTGTGATTAAAAGTCAAGGAAAGACTTTCAGGCTTGGACCGACACAAAAACCCTAATCGGGTAAAAATCTCAGAAAATAAAATGAAAAACTATGGAAAATATATTTTGGGCATAAAATACATTCATAAAAATTAAAGTTTGGTAAAAAAAATAATAAATCTAAGTGGAAATGGAAATTTTAGAGCATTTTGTGTTAAATGCTTAATTTTATCGAATTGGATAATTTTATTTTTTTAAAGGGACCTTAGGTTAAATTGTATTGTGTGATTAATTAAATTAAATGTGAGAGACATTTAATTTAATTATTATATGTTAAGTTTTTTTTTTAAAACTTTATAAGAGTGAAAAAGGTTATAGAAAAGTGATTTAAACTTTTAATCACATTTAATTAATGTTAATAACATACAAAGTGACATAAAGTAAAAACACTCAAGTGTTTTAGATATTTTAGAGTTGTCTATGTTCTTCCAACCACCCCTTCTCTCATATCACTCTCATCTTGTTCAAAAGTTTTCTCTCATGTGTTCTCACCATTTTCAACTACCAAGAACACTAAGAAAGCTTGGAAGCTTAAACTTTGGTCTTGGAAGAGTTTTTTCCCAATGGTAAGAGTTTCAAAAACTTGACTTATGTGGAGTTTTTAACCATAGATCCTTCAATAACTAACTATATATGTTGTTGGGGGAGTTGGTTTAAGGTTTTGAAAGAGTCTTGAAGGTTCTAAAGCTAGGAGAAACATCAAAACCCAAAACAAGAACAACAAGAGGTAAAAAATTTGCTTTTTATGGTTGTTTTTGTATAGTATTTATTTTAAGCATTATTTTGTGTCTTTAATGCTTAAATTTTTTATTGATGGTGTAATAAGGCTATGGTAGTTACTTGAAAATTTTTATGATGCTTGTATGTTGATTTTTGAAAATAGGGCCCCAAAATCCCTAAGGGTTTTGTTGGAAACCCTAAAACAAAAATACAAGTTTTGGGCCGTAACTTTCAAGGGGTTAAGCATCCATTGTATACTGATTTTGTAAAAATAAATTGTACTGTGATATTGTTGAGATGGATTACATGAATTTGAGCTTTTGAAACACTAAAAACCGTTTAGAAATGAGTGAGTTATGCTATTTCATAGTTTAGGTAAAATACTGTTTTTTTTTCGTATTCTTAATTTCGGGACCAAGTTTGGACAGCCACTGTATAGAGAAAATGAATCCATTTTTTGCTAAAATTTGATGGACATGTTCTTAGTATAACATAGTATTCCACTGTAAAATTTGGTAATAAAATACTAAACAGAATGAGAGTTATTAAGTGCCAAAGTTTAGAAAAAATAAGGACTTGAAAATAAGATCATTTTTACCTCAATGTTTGGAAAATATTTTCACCAATAAAAAATACTCCTTTTGACCTAAGATTTTACAAAAACCTAAATGGCATACCAAAGATTGAATTAGGAATTTTTTGTAACAATTGGGTAAGTAAATTTCAAGTTATGACCTAACAAAATATACAATTAAAAATGTGAAAAAAGATGAGGTTTTCACACTTAGTGTAAAAATGGGATTTTGGAACTTAAGATAAAAAGTACATTTGTGCTTATTGCAAGATAAAACCTTGGTAAGTCTTAAAAACATTTTGACCTAAAATACCACTTTGAGTTTAAGTGAGAATTATTTTATTAAAGAACTTTTATTCTTTCTAAAAATAAAAGATTTAATTTATTTATAAGTTGATAAATTAAAAGAGGGTTTAAAAACCCTATATTTTGAGAAAATAATTAAGTAAATTATTTTTTCTAGTAAGTAAACTTGATAATTGACTTTGGAAAATTAACTAGCCAAGATAAGAAATTATTAGTGGTTTTCCTAATTAAGTTAAAATTAGGCTATTTTCTTAAAATGATTTTTAGAGATTAAAACCTTAAGAAAAATAAAAGGAAAATTAAGAGATTATTTTCTTGAAAAATAGTTAAGGAATTTAATTAGTATTTTCTTGATATAATACCGGCTAAAATCTTTTATATATCTAACCACCTGTTGAAATTACAGGTTAATAGCGAAACTTTTAAAGAATAAGATTTTTAGCGGATTGTGGGAAAATACTATTGCGATACCCGAGCCTAAGTATCGAGACCATAGGATAGGTCTCCCCGAGACTTAGGGTTTAGTCTCAAATTTTTTAGTCGAATTTCTTGAATAGATTTAAAACCAAATAAGGATCTTTAATCCTTGCAAGTGATTTTTTTAAAATGACCAAACTGCCCAAAATTATAATAATGAATTATGAAGTGCCATAATTAATCCGAGTATACTGTATGGATAATTACAGTATTGGCTAAGCATAACTGGACTATACATTGGAGGTTGAAATCCTGCTGAGAGCTAAGGACTCCAAGTAAGTCAACTTCTATTGTGTGGCTACAACATAAAACGACTATTGTATTGTATGTTAGTATAGAGACACATGCACATATATACACTATCATAGAAAGTTTGCATAGAGACGTTAGTCTAGTGGGTGCTGATTCAGAAAATATGACTGGTAGATATCCGCCATATTCTAGACGGCTGATCCCCGTCACACTGCTTGATTTTATTATGTTTGGTTCATTACCGCGACGAGTGGCCAAGAGGTGAGGATTGCTGGTTTAAACCCAGGGGCGCCAAAATGAATGGGACCTAGGGGCCCTCGTGCTTACTTAATCAATGAATGGTTAGAACCCGAGCAAATGCTCTGATAATTTATTCCCAAATAGTAGCCGTGAATATTGGCCATTCAATGAGAGTTCCTAGACATACTAGGGGTTGCCAAGTTTGAGTGGCTGAACACCCTAGGGGCAACTGCTCACCAGCACCACTGATTAACATAGAAGTCTCTGTAAACCCGTGTAACTTTGATTACATTCTTTAATAGTAGCAATGCTCTAGCTAACTTGATGGTTACCCTTGTGAGGGATTTACTCTTGGATAAGTAGTGATGCCCTAGGTAACTTGATGGTTACCCTTGTGAGGGATTTATTCTTGGATAAGTAGCGATGCCCTAGGTAACTCGATAGTTACCCTTGATGGGGATATTTATTGGCTAGAACTTAGTGTTGAGACTATGTTCTCTCTTACAGATTAGCAATTATTCTGGACGGCGTGATATTTCTGAATTGTTGGAAATTGCCGAGCATTGGTCTCGAATTATATTGTGATTTATTATATAGGTTTGCTCTAGGATTTTCTGAGTGCAGAGATTTATCTGTTTATATGAAATAGGTTGTCATTGGTTATCAGGCATAACCATAAGTTTTCCAGGACACTTTTGCGTTCTTGAAATTGATTGCGTAGGGTTCGGATGGATCTGAAACCCTAATTTTTGTGAGCTATTGCTACCTATGGACAGTAACTTGGCCAGTGACCACCTGTCTTCTCTACATGTTTTTGTTTTAAAGTTGAACTTACTAAGCGTTTTCGCTTACCTAGTTGTTTCCTGTTGTAGGTAAGAACAAGGGCAAGACAGAGCAGTGAGCACTAGAGTCTACCTTGTGAATGTACATGTGGACCGACCTTTTGGGAAGTCGTTTTGTTTCTTGGAAATGTTGTGTTATTTTCATAAACTAGGCTCACTCTACTCTTCATAAACTATGTTTGTATTAAATGTTAAGTATGGCCATACGACTTTTAAAAATGAAAACGTTTATATTTTTGCATTATCGAGTATTGAAAATCCAGGATGTTACAAATGCCACCTTGACATGGTGTGACAAGGCTCGATGAAAATCGATTGCCTTTGATAATGTAATACCATGACAGGCCTCGATGAGAACCATATTTATAAATAATTTTTTTTTATATAATTAACTTTTTTATTTTTTTAATTTTTGTAGATGCATGACCTTCTTATACCATTGGTGAAGTAGTTTCTAGCCGATGTTACTTATAGGGGGAGTGCTCACATGGATACCCTTATAGAGCAGTTTCAACGGCATGACTTGAGTGAGCGGGCAAAGGCATGATCATTGGGATAGTTCTTCAAAGCAAAGACCTTCAATTTTTCTGGGGTTTTATTGCACCAATTAATGTTGCGTAAGGTTGAAAGCAAGAAGCTTGAAGATGGTCAGTTCTACGTGGGAAAAATTTTATGTAGATTCAGTATTGTGGAGTTTCCCTTAGTTATAGGACTGAATTTTGGCAAGACGTCATTCACAAATGAGTTGAAAGAGTATCTTACCAGTGAACAGATCATCAAGGAATATTTTAATGGTGAGGTGAAGGTTAGCTTCGGGCAATTGGAAGATGCTCTAAAGGATTGTACAAACCCTGAAGATGCATTTAAGCTGAGTTTATGCTACTTGATCGAGGGGGTACTGCATGCCCCTGAGAAGACAACTAGCATATGGGGAGATTCACTGAAGTTGGTTGAGAATCTTGATTACTTCTTCAAGTATTCGTGGGGGAATATTTTCTTCAAAAAGTTGATGAAAGGAGTTCAGAGAGACATGAAGAAACAATTGAAATTGTACAAAGATAAAAAGAAGGACAATTTAGGGAAACAACAAAAGGAGTCCAAGTACAGTTTCTATGGTTATGCCCCTGCACTTCAGTATTGGGATTTTGAGGCCATTCTAGATATTGGGAGGAAATATGATGAGAAGAGTGGGAACCAGATTCCCAGGATGCTTAGTTGGTCCACCAAGACCGATGTCTTCCTTTCTACAACTCAGTTGGTTCCATTGTTGGCCAAGACTCGTGTTATTGTAGTTCATTGTATTTTCTATGCTTAAATCACATCTCAGGGAGGTGGAATACTACAATAACCTCACAGATGTTGATGGTCATCTAATCCATTACTTGGGAACGAGAGTGGGCGAGGCTGAGAGTGAAGTGGAAGAATAAGTAGATCTAGAGAAAGTTGCACATAAGCTGGCTAAGGTTGTAAAATCAGCTTCTATTTTTTATGAGGATGCCCCAAAGGAGGTTGAGCCCACTCCTATAGCAATTGCATCATCATCAGGGCATCCCTCTCATCCTGAATGGGAGCAACTGGTACAGAGGCTTGAGAGGGTAGAGCAAGGCCAGGAAAAGTTACTAGAGAATTAGTCAATGATCATGGCTTAGTTGGCAAAGTTATTGTCATTGGCTGAGAAGCGGTCCCAAACATCAGATACAGAGTCTGACATTCTGCCTGCAAATTATGAGGTTGAGGGTCATCCTTATACTCTTGTGAAGGATGTTGTGGTGGCCAGGCCAGTAATGATAGTACGCCTAGTGTAGTCATTGTCGACCCTAGTGAGGTTGAAGGGTTAGAGGTTAGAAGGAACAAATGAAAGCCAGACTACTTCAAGGACTTCACCGACCCAACTAGGTGCACACGGTTGCATGCAAACAAAGGTTTAGTAATAATAAAACCTTTGAAGTCGTGTGATGAGAATCAATTGCGTACGTTTGAGAAGTGGATCCTAGGGAAGATTAACAACAAGCGGGATCGAGATGTGAAGACTGGGAACCATAATGCGGCATGGTTCGTATAGTTGAACACAAGCATGACTTGGCTTTGGAATTCAGTAAGTATTTTAGTTAATTTTTCATTTTTTTAATTTTAAATTATTAATTTTTTGTCCTAACAAATTTCACTTATTGCAGTATACTGATGCACCCCTCCATTTGCTGCATAGGCGATGCCACTTCTTGAAGGGAACATATCGCCAAGACGCAGTTGTTTAAATACAACATTTCCTCAGATGTGCATGAGTTGTTGGATGAATGCTAAGAAGACTGGGGAGAAGTTTATGTGGGATGACAATGTAATGAAATTCACCAGTGGCATGCCTAAACAGTTTCTGGAATCATGGAAGGATGCAAGCACCATATAATTTGCCTTGCACATTCCACACCCACAACATTGGGCCACCATCGACGTTTCAGTATCTCGGTCCTCAGTGATGCTGCTATGGGGGAAATCATGACTCATTGGTGCAAGCTCCTCCCTAGTTTGCTATACCAGTCTGGGCTATTTAATGAGCATGGTAGACTACAGTTGTAGCCAGGCAATCGACCTCCACCATTTCAGTGTGTACGACTACTTCCAGACAAAGTCCCTCAATCGAAATCAAGGTACAAATGTTAACACTAGTGTAATATAAAAGTTGTTTATTATGTTTAAATTACTTTATTGTAATGCCCCAAATTTCCTAATAAGGTTTAGGACTTTGATTAGGAGGCCGGGAGGGCCATAATTGATTTATTGTGTTATTAAATGATAACATGCATGTTTAGGTGTATTAAATATGCATGTGAACCCATTTCTGAGTAATTGGGTGATTTTCATATTTTGGCCATTTCGGGCATATTTGGCATATATGTGATATGTGTGTGGTGCTTTATTATTGTTTGGTTATGCTAGGGTTACTCAGCACAAGACGATCCTAGGAGGTAAGCTAGTGGGAAAGTCACAACGGGATTTGTTCTTAACTCGGAGTGAGTCAAAGGGTATTTAGAGCATCACCAGGTTATTGGGTAATGGGAATAAGAATTTGATGATAAATTGGGAGTTAGTAAGATCAGGGGGAAATTCTGGAGGTTTTGACTATGTTTGCCCCCGGGGACATTTTCGGGACCCCGAGCGTTAAGATTTGGTTGAAGCTACTTAAGCTTGAATTAACCTTTTAAGAAATAAAAAGAACGTTATGTACGTTCTCTCTCCCTCAAAGTTCCATTTTCGTCTCCCGATCGCATTTTTGAAGGTAACTTGAGTTCTAGGACTTGGATTCAAGCGAGGATCGAGGCATAGCGGTCCTAGGGAAGATTAGAAGCTTATTAGCTGGAGGATTTAGTTGGAAACAACTCAATCAGAGGTAATTAAAGTTTTAAGTTTTTAAAGTTTTTAAGCTTGAATTGGACTTTGTGTTTTGATGAGTTTTTGATTGAATTGGAGCTTGGGTTTTATGGGTTTTGGATCATGGGGATGTTTGGGAACTTTGATTTTTGGATTTGGAAGTGTTTAGGTATGTTTTTGGAAGGTTTGGAATGAAGAAAATTGAGTTTTTGGCTGGTTCTGGGTGGGGGGCCGCGGCCCTGTTCTTGGGCGCCGCGACCCAAGCTCGAAGAAGCAGCTGGTGGAGTTTGGCCTGCGCTGGGCGCCGCGGCACTGGGTAGTGGGCGCCGCAGCCCTTGCTCCTGGTGTGGCTGGGGGCCACGGCTCAAGGTGCTAGGGCCGTGGCTCAGGCAGGGTTTTGAGGCCGTTTTAGTGTTTTGATCTCGGGACTTGGTTTTAGGCCTCGGGATCTTTCTTACTACTCGGATTAGTGGGGTTTGATGTCTCGGAGGCTAGGTCTTGGTTCTGGGATTGGTTTTAGAACTTGAACTCATTGGATCACCGTTTATGGTTGTGACAAGTTTATCACTAAAGGCTTGAAGTAAGGATCGTGCTCGTGGCTCGTTTATTGGTAACCTGTGCTTGTACCCCATATGTGACATGCATGGTTATTCTTGATGCATGTTGGATGTTTAAATGTGAATTTTGATAGTAATCTTGCTCATTTGCATATGGTTATTATTGAGGCATGTTGGATGATTAAGTGTGATGCATGTGATGCACGAGAAACATGTGATTAGGGCATGCCATGAATATTGACTATGAGACTGATCAGAGCTTGAGTCTCTGTGCGTGATCATAATTGTGCTAGCAACTGTTAAGTAAGCATGCTGAATGCCCTACATTTGAATATTTGACATATGACATATGATTGGTAGCATTTCTTACTTGTGTATGGCACTGACTCATTAGTTAGAATTGTCAAATGTGCCAGTATCAACTGTGAAACTGTGACTCATTAGTCAAGTTCCGTAGTGGTACTGGGCACTGGTCACATAGTGCTGACTCATAAGTCGGGAACGGCCTTAGCGTATTCAACGCAAGCCAACAAAGATTAGATCTAATCGACATCTGCATTAGATGACTCAACAAGAGCATTAATGCCGGACCGAACTCAAGTTTGATGAAAACTAAAAGCGCTTGTGTGACTTACCCATCAGTCACTCATCTGTTTAAGCTAGTGATTACCCATCAGTCACTCATCTGTTTAAGCTAGTGACTACCCATCAGTCACTCATCTGATTAGAGCCATTGCAAGAAAGCCCAGGTAACAGTTTCGTTACACGACTATGGGCACCGAGCCCCATAGTGACTTACTTGTCAGTCACTCATTATGGTTTAACAGAACCTCAAAGTGATATTCACTCATCTGTTCAGGGCTATAAGCTCTGTATGATCATTCTGATCATCATTTGCATGACTTTGGGTACTGAGCCCTGTAGTGACTTGCTTGTCGGTCACTCAGTATGGTTTACCAGAACCTCAAGTGTTAAATCACTCATCTGGTTAGGATTGACTTGATAGTCATCCAATCAGGAGGGCAGGATTTCTTATCCTTGATTCCCCATCTTTATATGAGATTAATTTCATGCTTGAATGAAGCTATATTTGTTAGGCATGCCAGATGTGATTTGATATCATGATATGACTTTTCAAGAGCATATTGAGTTTTCTTGCTGGGCTTTGGCTCACGGGTGCTATGTGGTGCAAGTAAAGGCAAAAGAAAGCTGGACCATCCTTGAGTTGGAGAGCTTAGGTGACGATGTGTACATATGCAGCTGCTCGACCGCCACGGCCGAGGTTTGAAGGAGAGGAACTAGGGTTAAACCCTATTTTGTCGCTTAGATCGGCTGGTTGTAAATAGTTTCTTGTAGTAGACCTTTAAATTATATTTTTGGGATCCCAATGTATACAGTAAATGTTCTAGTGAAACGTTATATCTTAACCAATTTTTTTTAATCCCTAAACCGCTAATCATACTTAGTTACACGATTTTGGCCAAATGACTCAATTAGCGAGTTTAGCACTGTTTACAAGGTACACCGTAACGGTCCCTAGAGTTTAGGGCGTTACATTTATTAACGATGTTTATTATGGTCCTCAAAGCATTGACGATTGTGGCATGTATGCCATAAAACATATAGAGCATCATATGGCAAATGTTCTACTTGACGCCATTGTGGACGAAAACATGCAGCTGTTCAGGACCCGATGGTGCCTCGACCTATGGTACCAGACATTAGTTCTTTGAGTTCATTACCATTGCTTTTTCCTTTGTATTTATGTTTATAAGTTTGGGTGTTTTGGGATAATTATATAGACTTGGATATTTTTTGTGTAAGTCAGCTAGATGCATTTTTTGTTTTCTTATTTTTATGTAAGTCGCCTAGATGTATATGGCTTAAAACCAACAAAATAACAGCAGGAGTACCTGAATTAAAAAAACACAGTAGAATCAATGGAATCCATACAATAGTGTCCAATGTTAATATCCCAATGACATACACTTAAAGCCTAACATTACATGACTTCCTATTGTGCCTACTACCACCACATTTGCTACACTTACGTGGCTGGACGATACGTTCCCCGTTCGAAGGATTGCGATTTGTCTTCGGCCTCCCAATTTCTTCTTCTTGGGCCTTCCTACAGGATTTTTCTCTACTAGGACGCCAACAACAATATCTTTGATGTGTTCAGGGAGTACCCATTCATCCTTGTTACCAACAGGGCAAATCGTTTCCTTATAAGTCTCCCTCCATGACTCAATTGTATAGTAAGGGGAACACAATGAGTAGATGCTTACGCTCTATTTTCTGGCTGTAGCAAATGCACGGACACACTGTATCCCAATGGTTTGGAACATGCAACACGAGAATGATTGTATGGCCAAGTTCACCTCACCATCGCCATCACCATCAACAACAAGAAATTTATGATGACCAAGGACTTGGACATCTATGGAATTTTCTTTCACACTAATTGCCTTCAAACCATGTCTGAAGAGTGAAGCGTATGAATTCAACAAAAGTAGCAAATGGAAAGGTCCTTGCCTCCTTGGTTTTATTGTTAAAGCTTTCTGTGTAGTTGCTCGTCATGATATTGTATCGATTTCCAGGAAAATAAGGGTGAGTCCACCTTTCAAAACCAATTCCCTCAAGATATTCAGTTATAGAAGGATCAGTTACCTTAATCTTTTCAAAGAAATTGTTAAATTATGTCCTTTGATACGCGTACGCTGCACACCAAATGATATTGTGACAGTGATTGGTTTTGAATTTGACAACCACATTCATACAGATGTGGTGGTAACAAGTATTGTGGTGGGCATTTGGGAACACAACCTCTAAATCATGAGAAATGCTAGCATGCCCGTCTGATATAAAAGCTAGGTTGTCCTTGTTACCTATGGCTTCCTTCAATTTTCTCATGAAATAAGTCCAAGAATTATGGTTTTCACTGTCCACTAGCCCGAACGCAATTGGAAACAAATGGTTGTTTGCATCCAACGCAACAACACATAGCATGTGGCCACCATACTTGGTCTTCAAGAATGTGTCGTCCACACAAATGACAAGAAAACAACCATCAAAATCCCCTTCTAGAAACACCAAGGGAAAAAAAGCAATACAAGAAATGACCATCTTGTGTGACAAAATCAGTAATTATACCTATATTTTTCTGCTCCAACTGACGCAGGAATCTAGGTAACTTGGAGTATGAATCCTCAGGTTTTGCCTTTGACATACATAAGTGCATTTTCTCTGCATCTTCATGCCTTCTCATAGCTCATTTCGACCCAAAATGGTGCTTTATGTCCTCCCTTATGTTGTTTGCCATGTACCAAGTACCATCGGTAGAAAATTTCCTCTTGATTAGATGGCCAACAACCTACGGTGCTGCTTGACGGTGGTCCTTCTCTCAGATTTCTTGTGAACAAGTGCGTATATCGTTGTAGACAGTAATCTCAAACATTTCATACCACATTTTTTTCTTTCCCCTCAATCTCCAACAATAATCAGGATCCTTGCAGGTAATGTACCACACATCAGTACTAGATTTCTTCACTATAAACTCAAAATTACTCTTCATCGCAAAGATGGCCGCCTTGGTTTTCAATTTAAGCTTGTTATGAAAGAACTTGACAAGGTGAAATTCTCCTGAAGATGTGCCGGTTGAGGAATGCTAATTTTGATAATAGGCCTCTATATATTCTTTGGTAAACATGGGAGAACTCCAAGTTCTACGATCATCACCTAAGTCCAATGGAGAACTCCATCTAATGCTATCTTCAATTCTACTTGGACGACTATTGCTAGTCCCAAGTGTTTGTCGACCTTGTCTTCTGCGCTACTCTTCCTCTACTACATAATATCTTAACTATGCATTGGCAAATTTGCCCTATTATCTGGCCCATCATCATCTGCTGCATCCGCAATAGGATTGTCATTGAAATAAGGATCATAGTCATAGGGATCTTACTCCGCAGTGTCAGGAGCATATGGCAGATCCCTAACAGGGATACCATCATCGACAATAACCTGAGGATTTGTCTCTGGAACAAATGTCCCAACCTCACTTTGAGTTCCCCTGAAACTAGGACACGGGGGAGAAATGTTCTCTTCAAATCAAACTTCATTAATAACGCTGAGAAAGACCGATGCATTTCCTAAACAAATCCTCTTAACCAATGTTACACACAGAGGAATCATTTTCTCTACAGATTTTGATGCTAACCCTATGAATGCACGAACATGCCTATCATTTTTCATAATGGTAGGTTTGAAGGGTTGTGAGAGGCATGTGTATGGGACCTCAAGTTTTAATTCATACACACATTTATCCACTTCAAGCTCATCATACAAAATTTCAAGTAGTTTCTCATACGTCACACTCTTCTCCAAAGATAGAACTTGATTTTCAACATCCCTGAAAATCCAATCCTACATTTCAGTCCCCAAACATCATTGTATGCAACAAATATAGAAAAATTTGAATCTGTATTGACAAAAAAAAGGTCAAAATTTAATTTTATAAAAAATACATCAAAATATCGAGTTCTATCGAATCTAATCGAGGTGTGTCGAGGTGAATATATCGAACCCTATCGAGGTACGTTGATTCCTATCTAGGTGATCTATCCAGGGGAAGGTTAAGATCATATTGAGGTATATCGAGGCCTGTCGACGACAATCGAGGTACTCTATCTAATTGAATTTTTGTGGGCATGTCAAGGTCCATCGTGCCACATCGAGGTGGATCTATATAGGTCCATCAAGGATCATCGTACCACATCGAGGTGCTCTATCTAAGGGAAGGCTTATGATTATAACGATGTCT
The DNA here is from genome assembly GCF_963169125.1 of Humulus lupulus. NCBI lineage: Eukaryota > Viridiplantae > Streptophyta > Magnoliopsida > Rosales > Cannabaceae > Humulus > Humulus lupulus. Next base: position 109,405,703 of record NC_084796.1, read on the forward strand.
ATCGAGGAAAATCGAGGTACTCTATCTAATTGAATTCTTACGGGCATGTCAAGGTCCATTGAGGGCCATTGAGCCACATTGAGGTGGCCTATCTATGTAAATTTTGGTCGACCTATCCAGGTCCATCAAGGACCATCATCCCACATCAAGGTGGCCCAATCCTTTAACCTATTGAGACATATCAAGGTCCATCAAGGACCATTGAGCCTCTGATCATGTGATGCCTGTCGAGGCATGTCGAGTTTCATCGAGGCATGCATAAAAAAAACACAAACAAACGAAGATCCAATATGAGCGTAAAACAGTACAATAAAACACGAATGCATACACAAATCTGTTTGAAATAGTCAAAACAATGTAAAGAAACAAGTTTCCTCACTACATAACACGAAAATATACTTACCCCTAAGATTTAATCTTGCCCAAATAACAACTTCAAAACAAATATTAGATGTGCTCCAAACTTATTATAAATTGACATTCATAATTGGTGGCTGCCTTGTTTTTTGAGTTAGAGCTTGGAATGAGAGAAGGGAAAGGGACGTGAGAGAAAGAGGGAGAGAGAAGACAAAATCAGAAAAAGAGTATCCCTTCATAAATGTTAGGGATATTTTTGGAATCAAGGGATATACTAGCATAAAAGGATGATCTGTAATTAAGATGAGATACTTTTGATTTAGTACCCCTTTTTATGCATCAATACTCAAATTTCTCTTTTAAAATTCTTTCAACTCACTAAACACTCCATCAAACAATAAAATAGTAAAATGTGAATCAATGACCAAATATCAATGAGTGTTGTTATTACGCATTTTAAGGTACACAACACCACATGAGGTGGCTGTCAAGGAATAGACAATTCCCCTGTTATGATGTCACCTCAATGGTACCCTCCATAAACCGAATTGATTATGATATTTTATGCCCAATGATGAGAGTGTGGTCCCAAAAATCTGTTGTAACCATTTGTGGATAATTACTAGAATATTCTCTTGTATTCTTCCAGCTGTGATGAGCCAATGACTCTTCTACCTTTTGTAATAGAATCCATCTCTATAAATATTACAAGGCAACTCTTATTTCTGTGAGTTGAGATCTTAAACATCCTTTCTCTCTACTTGCTATATTTTATCTTGGTATCAGAGCCACCTCAGGCCACCGCCAATGTATTGAAGAAAATACTTCTCCAGCTCACGGATGTCAGGGAAGTCCACCTATTGCAGCTGGAAGTTCACAAGTTGTTGGTTCTGCTGTGCTCGGAGCTACAAGCAACTGACAAAGTGTTTTGGCCTCTCAGCTCCCAAATCCATATCCATAACACTTCAGCACACTAAACCAACCATTCTCGTTCAAGTTGGATTGTAACAACTACACTCTATGTGTTTCTCGGAGTTTCTCCCTTGAGAGGGGTGAAACGGTTTAGAGTAAGGGGCAAGTTGAGCCCCAAGTTTGTTGGCCCCTTTGAGATTTTGGAACGGGTTGGAGAGGTAGCCTATAGATTAGCGAGGGTTCACACTATGTTTCACGTATCCATGCTCCGGAAGTATGTGTCAAATTCTACGCATGTGCTAAGTTATGAGAACTTGGAGCTGGATCAGGATTTATCGTACGAATAGAAGTCGGTTTAGATTCTAGACCGAAAAGATAAAGTCTTGTTGAGCAAGGCTATCGCCTTAGTGAAAGTGTTGTGGGGGAACAACAAAGTGGAAGAGGTGACTTGGGAACTTGAGACAAATATGTGGGATCGGTATCACGAGTCATTGAGGTAATTTTGAGGACGAAATTTCTGTAAGGAGGGGATAATTGTAGCGTCCCAAATTTGCTAATAAGGCTCAAGGCCTTGATTAGCATGTCGAGAAGGCAATAATTGATTTAGTTATGCTTATATGTGAATTTAATGATTATATGATTATAGATGCATGTGTTAGGTGAATTAAATATGCATGTGTGCCCCATTTGTTTTTTTGGGACATATTTGTAATTTTAGCCCGTTGAGGGCATAAATGTGATATATGTGTATATTTTGATTGATACCATGAATGAGTGGTGATATATTTTTTATGCACAATCCGAGACGGTCCTAGGGAGCAGTTTAGCTAAATAGTCACAACGAGGTCAAATACCTGGCTCGGGAAGAGTCTAGGGGTATTTTGGGAATATAATATGTATTCGAGAATTACTGGGTAACAGGTAGTAATTTAAAATTATTTGAGCATGTCGGGGTTAAGTGGGGATTTATAGGAACACTCAAGGACTTAGCGAGGTATGGCAATTGACAGGATTGCCCTTAGCGGTATCAAGGATTTAGGATTTACCTTAGGGGTAATTGGGTCATTTTGTACTAAGGAATGGTTTAGTGTAGGCTGAGTAACTTTGAGAAACCACTGGAATTAGGAAAACAGAATAAGGAAATAGCAGTCTCAGCATTCTCAGTAGTCTCTCCCTCTATTTCTCGGTTCTCTCTCTCCTTCACTTTAAGGCTTAAGCATTCTTTGGAAATTCTAGTGATTGAAGCTTTGGATTTGAGGCTGAAGCTTGGGGAAATTTAAAGCTTGTGGCAACTGGAGTTAGCTCAAGGCGAGATCAACACGAAGGTAAGGATTAGAACAAGTCTTTTATAGTTATTTTTTTCTGTTTTGTTAGAGTTTTGGGGGTTTGGAAACAAGGGTGATTGGATTTGGGTTGTAATGGGTTTTCGATCAATTTCTTTGAGGTTAAGTGCTGCTTTGAGCATAGTATAGGTGATTTGGGGCTTAATTTTGGCATTAGCATAGGTTTGGATTGATTTGTAAGAGATTTAGAAGTCTAAAAATGGTGATATATCTGAGTTTTGAGGCTCGAGTCACGGCCCTGTTCATCAGGCATCGCAGCCCACTTGAACATTTAGGCTTGGGGGCCTCAGAGAATTGCCCAGGCACCGCGACTGTATAACTTTTTTATGATTTCAATAAATGTCCAAATTTTTATAATTAATGTCATTAAACGAGTTTTATTTCAATTTAGTCACACTTTTAACCTAAAATCTCGATTAGCGAGCTAATGACACATTTTTAACTCACATGGTAATGACTCTAAGGAAGTAGGGTGTTACAATGCCAGAATACCTTTGACAGAAGAAAAACTGGACAAATATCTTTGCACTGGCTGGTGATCCTTACCCAAAAGCTCATCTTGTTGCTAATGTACTCTCGAGGCTTGATGCTGACTACATCTCCATCATTTTTCAAGTTGAAGCTCGACCTAAAACCACTTGGCAGGAACTTCAGGATATCCTGCTGAGTTTTGACAGCAAGATTGAAAGACTCTAAACAATGATTGCCACCAACAAAATTCTTGGGTCATCTTTCACACCTCAAGCTAACATGGCTGCCAAATCTGTTCGAACTGGTCGTGGTCGAGGTCACTATGGAAATCAAAACTTCAGTAGTGGAAATGGTCGTTTCCCAGGAGGTCGTAGTGGAAATGGTGGCAGATCCCGTGGAAGAGTAAGGTCACTCGGATCAAGGCCTACTTGTCAAGTATGTGGAAAGTATGGCCATTTTGCTACAGTTTGCTACAACCGATATAGTGATAGATATATGGGATCTAATCCAAATGGAAGCCAAACTCAGTCAAAGCTAAATTTAAATGCATTCATTGCAGCTCTTGAAGTTGTGGACAGTGACGCTTGGTTTGCCAGCAGTGGCGCAAGCAACCACTTCATAGCAGATGCATCCACCTTGAACCAGAAGCAAGAGTATGATGGTAAGGAAACTATCACAGTTGGTGTAATGCCCCAAATTTCCTAATAAGGTTTAGGACCTTGATTAGGAGGTCGGGAGGGCCATGATTGATTTATTATGCTATTAAATGATAATATGCATGTGTTAGGTGTATTAAATATGCATGTGAACCCATTTCTGAGCAATTGGGTGATTTTCATATTTTGGCCATTTCGGGCATATTTGGCATATATGTGATATGTGTGTGGTGCTTTTATTATTGTTTGGTTATGCTAGGGTTACTCAGCATAAGACGATTCTAGTAGGTAAGCTAATGGGAAAGTCACAACGAGATTTATTCTTGACTTGGAGTGAGTCAAGGGGTATTTAGAGCATTACCGGGTTATTGGGTAATGAGAATTAATATTTGTTGGTAAATTGGGAGTTAGTAAGATCAGGGGGAAATTCTGGAGGTTTTGACTATTTTGCCCTCAGGAGTGTTTTCAGGACCCCGAGCGTTAGGATTTGGTTGAAGCTACTTAAGCTTGAAGTAACCTTTTAAGAAATAAAAAAGAACGTTTTGTACGTTCTCTCTCCCTCAAAGTTCCATTTTTCGTCTCCCGATCGCATTTTCGAAGGTAACTTGAGTTCTAGGACTCGAATTCAAGCGAGGATCAAGGCATAGCGATCCTAGGGAAGATTAGAAGATTGTTAGCCGAAGGATTTAGTTGGAAATAACTCAATCAGAGGTAATTCAAGTTTTAAGTTTTTAAAGTTTTTAAGCTTGAATTGGACTTTGTGTTTTGATGAGTTTTTGATTGAATTGAAGCTTGGGTTTTGGATCATGGGGATGTTTGGGAACTTTGATTTTTGAGTATGGAGATGTTTGGATATCTTTTGGGAGGTTTTAAAAGGTTGAAAATGGAGAAAAATGGCTGGTCCGAGGTCAGGCCGCAGCCCTATTCTTGGGCGTCCCGGCCCAAGCTCGATGAAGCAAGTGGAGTGCTTTGGGAGCTCTGGGGGCCGCGGCTCTAGGTAAAGGGCGCCGCGGCGCTTGCCCCTGCTGGTTCTGTTTTGGCTGGAGGTCGCGGCTCAGGGAGTTGGGGCCGCGGCACTTGAGGGTATTTAAGGCCAAAATGATGTTTTAAGCTTGGGAACTCAAACCTTAGAACTCAAGATCATTCCTACTACCCGGATTGGTGGGGTTTGATGTCTCGGAGGCTAGGTCTTGGTTCCGGGATTGGTTTTAGAACTTGAACTCATTGGATCACCATTTGTGGTTGTGACTAGGTTATCACTAGAGGCTTGGAATCAGGATCGTGCTTGTGGCTCGTTTATTGGTAACCTGTGCTTGGATCAAAGGTAAGAAAATTGCACCCCATATGTGACATGCATGGTTATTCTTGATGCATGTTGGATGTTTAAATGTGAATATTGATAGCAATCTTGCTCATTTGTGTATGGTTATTATTGAGGCATGTTGGATGATTAAGTGTGATGCACGAGAAACATGTGATTAGGGCATGCCATGAATATTGACTATGAGACTGATCAGAGCTTGAGTGTCTGTGTTTGTGTGTGACCATAATTGTGCTAGCAACTGTTAAGTAAGCATGCTGAATGCCCTACGTTTGAATATTTGACATATGACATATGCTTGGTAGCATTGCTTACTTGTGTATGGCACTAACTCATTAGTTAGAATTGGCAAATGTGCCAGTATCAACTGTGAAACTGTGACTCATTAGTCAAGTTCCGCAGTGGTACTGGGCACTGGTCACACAGTGCTGACTCATAAGTCGGGAACGGCCTTAGCGTATTCAACGCAAGCCAACAAAGATTAGATCTAATCGACATCTGCATTAGATGACTCAACAAGAGCATCAATGTCAGACCGACCTCAAGTTCAATGAAAACTAAAAGCGCTTGTGTGACTTACCCATCAGTCACTCATCTGTTTAAGCTAGTGACTACCCATCAGTCACTCATCTAATTAGAGCCATTGTAGGAAAGCCCAAGTAACGGTTTCGTTGCACGGCTATGGGCACCGAGCCCCATAGTGACTTGCTTGTCAGTCACTCATTATGGTTAGCAGAACCTCAAAGTGATATTCACTCATTTGTTCAGGGTTATAAGCTCTATATGATCATTTTGATCATCATTTGCATGGCTTTGGGTACTGAGCCCTGTAGTGACTTGCTTGACGGTCACTCAGTATGGTTTACCAGAACCTCAAGTGTTAAATCACTCATCTGATTAGGATTGACTTGATAGTCATCCAATCAGGAGGGCAGGATTTCTTATCCTTGATTCCCTAGCATTATATGATACTATTTGCATGCTTGAATATAGCTATGTTTGCTAGGCATGCCAGATATGATTTGAAATCATGATATGATTGTTCATGAGCATATTGAGTTTTCTTGCTGGGCTTCGGCTCACGGGTGCTATGTGGTGCAGGTAAAGGCAAAAGAAAGCTGGACCATCCTTGAGTTCGAGAGCTTAGGTGACGATGTGTACATATGCAGCTGCTTAACCGCCACGGCCGAGGTTTGAAGGAGAGGAACTAGGGTTAAACCCTGTTTTGCTGCTTAGATGGGCTGGTTGTAAATATTTTCTTGTAATAGACCTTTAAATTATATTTTTGGGATCCCAATGTATACAGTAAACGTTCTAGTGAAACATTATATCTTAACCAAAAATTTTAATCCCTAAACCGCTATTCATACTTAGTTACACGATTTTGGCCAAATGACTCGATTAGCGAGTTTAGCACTGTCTACAAGGCACACCGTAACGGTCCCTGGAGTTTAGGGCGTTACAATTGGTAATGGTAATAAACTTGCTATCTCTCATATTGGTTGTGGTTACTTGCAAACAACAAATGGTAGACCCTTACTTTTGAAAGAAATGTTGCATGTTCCAAGCATAGCTAAAAACCTCATAAGTATGTCTAAGCTTACTGTAGATAATAATATACTCATTGAATTCTATTTTGGTTTTTGTTTGGTGAAGGAAAAAGCAACAAAGAAGGTGCTACTCCAAGGGGTGCTTAAAGATGGCCTATATCAACTCAACTCACCAAAATCTGAATCAAGTCCGTGTTCTGAATCAAGCAGCAACAACACTATTTTTTTCTGGTATAGCAGTAGTGTCTCGAGTCAATGTAAATCAGTCTATGACTGATAAGTCTTTTATTTCAAAAATAGATGTCTGGTACATGAGGTTAGGAAATCCTTCTTCAAGAGTCTTGGGGTCAAGTTTTAGAGTCCAACAATGTAAAACTTTCCAAAACTGAAATGAAAAGTTTCTATGATGCCTATCAGTATGGAAAAGCTCATGCACTACCTTTCAAATCCTCTCAAAATCGTGCCAAAGATGTCTTGGATTTGGTCCACACTGATCTGTGGGGACCTGCTCCAGTTGCATCTAATATAAACTGCAGATTTTACATTCATTTTGTGGATGACTACAGTCTGTTCACATTGATTTATCCCCTAAAATTTAAATTTGAAGCACTTGATGCCTTCTTGCAATTCAAGGCTGTTGTTGAAAATAAATTTGAGAAGAAAATTAATTTCCTTAGATTAGATTGGGGAGGAGAATTCCAGGCTTTTATTGATCTTGTAAAAACTCATGGCATTGAATTTCATCATTGTTGCCCACATACGTCAACTCAAAATGGGAGAGCATAACGCAAACACTGACATATAGTCGAGATGGGACTCATTTTTCTTGCTCAAGCAAGCATTTCATTAAAGTATTGGTGTGATGCTTTCCAAACAGTCTTGTATCTCATAAATAGATTGCTTACTCCTGTGTTATCCCACCAGTCACCATATGAAGTTCATTACTCTCACAAACCTGACTATGCATTCCTCAAAATGTTTGGTTCAGCCTGCTTTCCCTGCCTTAGACCATACCAAGCTCACAAGTTCCAGTTTCACTTAGCAAAATGTGTCAACTTAGGCTTTAGTGAGTCTTACAAGGGATACAAATGCCTATGTTCAACTGGTCGTATATATATTTCTCAAAATGTAGTTTTTAATGTACTCGAATTTCCTTCCCAATACGGCTTCCTTAACAACTACCAAGGTGAAAAACCAGTCATCATTCATAGCTCTTCTTGGTCCACTCTTCCAACTTTCTTTGTGTCATCACCTTCACCTGTGTCTCCTTCTCCTAATTCTAATGCCACTACTAGCGATCAATCTCTTGCACCCCTTGAAGCTGAGGCATCTCACACCCCATCCTCACAAACATACTAGGTAAATTCACATGAACTTATTTTTCCTGAGCTTGATCAATTTGATGCAGCAGCTAGCCCAACTTCAGTTTCAGAGGGGGAACACACGTCTCCTGCGCATGATCACACTGCTCCTGAACCTGAGTAGCCACTTCCTACATCGCAGAGGCCACCTTCTCATCCCATGATTACCAGGGCCAAGGCAAGAATCTTCAAACCACATACCTTCATCAGTCAAGTTCAGTTCCATCCTTTATTGAAGAACCAGAGAGTGTTGAAGCAGCCTTAGAGCATAACAAAATTCTTTACTTATAAAAAGTGTTATTGTAATAGATATTATAACACATTTTTCGTATTATTTTAATATTTAGATAAGTTTAAATTCTCATTATATATTCATTTATATAACACTAATTTATTCTATTATATTTTTATTTGTTATTTATATAATTAAAATTAGCTTTCTAATATATACTAGCATCATCAAATGAACTTGATTTTCAAATAACAAAAAGTAAAAACATTCAACATTGTATTAACAATCCACAAATTAGTTTAAAACATTCAACACTGTCATCAACAACAAAATGTTCTTTAAGTATTCAAGTAGTCTTGAATATTCAACATATTGAAAAGTTACTACTTTCAACACAAAATATTCTACAGCTGCCCAACACAAAGCCTTCAAAATAAGTATCATTTTCTATTTCGCTTGTCACATCTGCAAAATAAACAAAGAAATATTTTATTGTTATTATCTAGCATCACAAATTACTTCAAGAAAAATGCTATGGAAATTATTTCCAAGAGAGGACACCACATACAAAATAATGAATTCACAACTACACCAAAGCAAACAAAGAAACCAAACACTAAATTATAAGACATTGGTTCTTTTTTTAGTATGAAAATGTACCCCTTGGAATATCAAAATATTCTACCGCTTGTCACACCTCATATAATCCAGATAAAACATATCAAAAAATAAATAAATAACTACTACATGCAAGGAAAAGTAAAAGTATGTCCTCTCCCAAGCAAAGCAGACATTGATATGCATCTGACCACATTTCCAAATATAGCCAACTACTCCAATAAAAAAAAAATCAAAACAATGAAGTACATATAATACGATAACTTTCCTAGACAAAAATATGAAATTCTGATACTGTATTATAAAAAATAAAAACTGACTTTTTAGTTCTGAACACATCTCACATCTCAATTTTCTTTTGGTAGCTAAATCTATTTGTGCCTAAATATATAATTGAAAACTTTATGTATTATTTTGGGCATTACCATTTTATTTTGGTAGTAAAGAAAAAACATTTACCTACTAATTTTTTGGTAGCTAAAAATAAAGTTTCAATCATTTTATTTTGCAAAATTTAGCTACTATTGTGAGAGTCTGATCTAAATTAGGTTTTTATGTTTAACAATGCTAAAGTTTTGTGTATCATAAGGAAATGAATATTTGAGAGTCTAGTGAAAAACTTGTTCATTAAATGGTGTCTCCTAATGAAATTGGCAATCTAAAAAGTCAGTGTGTGACTAATGTCCAATGCTCAATAGTGAAGAATATAGTGTCAATCAAGATCCCAAACTATGGATAGTTATCGTTAGATTCTCATATGACTTTAGCATTTTATAAATTTTCCTTTTTGGTACTTCAACCTATCGAATTGCAAATTTGAGGCATATGTATTTACAATGCACCAATTCGTCATGAGTTTACATCCTATCAGTTACAGCAACACACACACACATAACTATGAGAATCTGTAGTTTGTTGTTTACAAAATGGCTAAACAAAAACAATATTCATACTTGGATGCATCACTATGGCTGGAAAAACATGGTTGAGGTGGATTTAGTGACAAGAATTGTTCAGAATCTGTACAAAGATATCTTAGTGCATGCATCACTCTATTATACTTGGATTTTCTACATGCATACTGATCTTTCATTCATGAATACATGCATGATGGATGGTTCTTATTTTCTATACAAGCTTCAAATAATGTATGACATATATATTGATATGTATATTCAACATGACAATGCTTCTATGCAAGACATAAACTAGTCATAAGTGTACTTACTTCTCATGGAATATGAGAATTTCTTACAAGACTTCCATGATCCAAGATTCGTGGAAATTGAACCTACAAAAACCAAACACATCAAAGTTAAGTCAAGAGATAAAATAAACCTAATATCCCAAAATTCAAAGGTAATGTGAAATAATAGATAAAAGTGGAAGAACCAAAACAACAATCATTATGAAGACAAAATATATACACAAATCTTATATTTACAGTTTTTTTATATTTGAAATAGAGGGGGATCCATAACAAGAGCAAAAAATACATCTAAGTACAATATATGTGACTGTAATGAACTAGCATGAGCTTTTTTTTGTACCTTCAATACAGGACCAGATAAGAGAACTGTATAACCAGCCTAAAAAAATTCAAAGCTCCACAAATATACAATATATAAAGTCACTTTAAATAAATTCCATAATCTTTAATATTGTCTTAGTTTAGACAAAGCTCAAGCAAGTTTATTTATTCTCCAGAGCCACAAACAGAGAAAAACTAGGTGTTTTATATAGGAGCATTAATTTAAAAATCCAATCCTAATAATACATCAAATTATAACATAGACAAAGTATCCTTAGAACACTTGAAACTATTTGCTAACTAACTTATGGTTTGGTTTTACAATTCTCAACCTAACTTGCTTATTCCCACCATCATATTAGGATGCAAGTTAATGATATAGCAACTAAAAAAACAATAACATTTTCAAGCAAAAGTTTGTGCAACCTGTTTGACTTTGCTATCAAGGTACTCAGTGCATTCAGTACTTCAAACTACGGTTACTTATTGAAAGATTAAAAATTTAAATATAAATGTAAACATAAATCTAAAAGGGATTAAATAGACCTTGTTAAACTAATATTCTAGAGGCAAACACAAGTGCAAAGCAAAGAAACAAACCTAAGCAAAAGAAAAGGCACAATAATAATTATTAGATATCAATTTATAATCCAGCAATTCGATAGTCAATTACAACTAAAATGACATTTTGTTAATAAAATAATCAAGAAAAACTATGTGCAATATTAAAGTAAAAAAATACGTATGTAACTTGAAAACAGAAATATCAACACACTTAAAAGGTAAAATATTAATTGTTTCCCTCACCAATAAAAACTCAGGAGCCATGCAGGTGGTGGGACTGAGGTACATGCAGCACACACAAGAGACTGTGAATCACTAGTAAAAAAAAATATTATACTTTTTTGAACAAAAGCAAAGCCTATATATGATGCAAAAATATACTATACTCAAACTAAGATATGGACAAATGAATATTGATGTTCAAATTTGTTTACAAGACTATACGATACAAAAATAGAAATACCAGAGTGATAAACACACAAGGTGAGGAAACTTAAACAACTAAAATAATGTTCATTCTAAACATGCTAGCTTCTTCCATTCTTTTAAGGATGTAAAATTTGAGAGACCTAAAAAGCAAGGTTAATGCATGCGTTAATTTAGAGTTGTTCAACTTATTCTTTAATATAAAATGTATATATATAAATAATGTTAAGTTGTTTATAACAACTTCAATACACGAGGCTTCACGTGTTGCTGTCTCATGAGCTTGATGGAAACCAAGAAAAACAATCGCATCAAAGCATTGATCTTAAGAACAAGGCTTCTCAACTAGACTAAAAAAAAGCACATGTTATAGTAGAAAAAGCAAGAGAAATTGTATAAATTAAAGGTTATAATACAAAAATACTGACGCTTTCCAAACAAAGGAAATAAACAAAGTTAAATAATGTCTAATAAATATATGTGGTCAAAAGGTTAAAAAAAAAAAGTTCAATATGTCATATAATTAGACAAACAAAAATATGTTAAATTATAAAATGCATTCAACATGTTATTTCATAAAGAGTCATTGTACAATAGTCAAAATATTTTGGATAGCATGATCAGGTGCCAAGTCTTACACATTATTTTGTCTAAAAGCAAGAAAGTCATAATAAGGTATGAGCATTGAAAAAAGAGAAGACTTTGTTCTAAAATTACGTGGTTCATCTTTATAATCCATGAAATATAATCAAGAATGATGCATCAATGACACAAGTATAAATCAATAAATAGATGCAATTTGTGGTTAAATGAAAGATTAATTCATAAGAAAGTTCCATTAGAATATTTGTATTAAAAGTAGTCATCTTTAGTAGCTATACTAGAAATGGTAACTTATTAGGACAATAATAAAAGATAATGGTGGTGTAAAGCAAGATTACACAGTGCGCAACTCCCATGCTTAGACATATATATGTTATATGTTATGTGTTTCAAAATGGCTAAGTGTACAATTACAAATAAGAATGAAGAATGAAAACAAAAGAATACTGATTTTAACTCACACTACAACACTTGTGAGTATATATCACATTGAAAAAATGACATTTTTAACAAAGTGTTATTATTAAAAAAATGGGCTAATAACCTAAAACTAAACACACGGGAATACTGATTTGGCCAGTAATAAAATAGTTACTAAATGGGCTGCATATAAGTAAAAAACCAGTAATACTGGGCCTTTTAACTATTTGGACTTTTTCTTATACTGTAGCAAAACGTGACATTTCCAGATGACCATACGACCTAGGTCATCATCGCCTCCTCCGATCAGTCGTCGGGCTTCTCCGATCAGTGTTGTACGCCTCTGATTATCCTCTCCACGATCATCCATCTCATCTCAGGCTTTGGCTTCGGGGATTTTCCAAATCAACACCGCCTCTCTTCCTTCTTCTACCTTGTCAATTCCCTTGGCACCCCCAAAGATACTCTTCAACTTTGAGAAAAACTGTAAACAAACCCTTCCCTCTTTATTAATCTATACCATCTTCATCATCTTCTGATTTCTCAATTTTTACTAATTATTATTTTTTTTTTTAAAAACAAACACAAAACGAGGAACCATATCACACAATTGGTGAAGGAGACTTCATCCAAACTCAGGCAAGCCAGTGAGGCCGATCACCAACATAATAATCAAATTACTGTAAGTCTTATTATTATTTTTAATTCATGGAAAGTCTTTAATCTCTCTTCTTTCTCATTTGATTTTGATTTTTTTTTTTGTTAATAAATTGCAAACTGACAAGACAATTGCATATCCCGAGCTAGCTAATGATTTTCAGTCAGTTCTGAAAGAATTTTAGAAGGCTCAGAGGCATTAAATCATTGATTTAATTAATTTTGTTTGTGGTAGTAGCCTCTAAAACCAATTGTATATACTCAACGATATCATAACATATACTATTACTATTACCCTTTCTCTCCCTATCCTCTCTGTCTTTCTCTCTCTATCTTTCTCTCTATAAGGTTAAGTGTCCTGATTAAGTTTTCATGGGAAATAACATGGCAGATGTACTAAGTGAAGAACAAATTGTTGAGTTTAAAGAAGCTTTTTGTCTTTTTGACAAGGATGGAGATGGTGAGTTTTCTGCTATCTCGTTAGTATTAATGGATGTGTTTCTTTTTTTTTTTTTTGGTTTTAATATAGCTTCCCCTGTTTGGTTGCCAAGAAAACTATATGCACTAAATCCTAAATCCTTGCCCCTTTTGGTCTTCATCACAAATATTATGGTTCATGGTAAATAAATTAAATGATCACTGTGTCCTCTAGTTATTAATATTTCTGTGTTACATGAATAGTTATTTAATATTCAAGAGAAGAAAAGTCAGGTCTAATCCAAAATAGAATATCAAAAGTTTTTCTTTTTTTATGTTTCACGTGATGATATAGTTCTTGTTAATCACATGTTGTATTTAGCAGTTTAATTAAGCTCTCTCATATTGAATTTAGACAGAAGAAAAAGAAAAGGTCACTTTCATTCTAATTATTGTTTGGTACACTTGCTAGCTAGTATGCTCTCGCTATCATTGATCGAAAGATATGTGATAATTAATTATTTAAATTTATATTTATTGACTCACTATTATTCATACCTTTATATCAACTTTCAATTGAAAAAACAAAATGTATATAAAATTTTAATATTACCATTCATACCTTAGTTAGATTTTATGTTTCCCTCTTTCCATTATTATTTAATTATTTAATTCAAATTTGACTCACTTTCATTATATCTTATTACATTGTAAAGGTGTTTATGTGTTGAGACGAACTTCAAAGAAACTTTTGTGGCAACAGTTTGCAAGAGGTATGCCTCTAACTTTTATTTTAATACTATGCAAATGTTAGAGGAGTTTGAATATCTTAAATATTCATCCATAGTGTAGTAGGTTCTGGGATTGTTACTGTGTGCTGCGGTGATAACGGAAGGTTGAAAACTTGTGTGTTTTAGTGAAGTAAGATCTGAGAAATTTGTGTGCTGTGGAGATAAGGAAGAAAACTTATGTGTTGTTTGAATTGATATTGGCAGATGGTTGGTTGCTAGTGACATATCACTATATATAATATTTGAGTGCATATTTTGAGTACACATATCATTACTCTTCAAATTATTACGTAATTGTTCCTTTTGTTCCCACCACTACTTTGCATTTTTTGAATGACCCTTCCTATCGTACTTTGCATCTGGAAGCTGGAATCTGAATCATCAAGGACAACCTGACACCCCTTTTCTTCTTCTTCTTCTTCTTCTTCCCATTTTATAAATAATTCCCATTTTTTTCAAAAATTATGAATTTGGCCCCCTTATATAAACTTCTTATATTTTGGCCCCCTTGTATCAAAAACTATGTATCTAATAGAACAAGCCTTTGTATAGAAGAGACTTCTTTAAGTGAAAATCTAACTAAAAAGCACTTTAAAAAATCTCAACAAAAGGACTTGGAGGATTAATTTACTACTTAAAGAGATTTTATACAATTATGTGTGTAATACTAATAATTTACCTGAATTGGAACATTGTTGGAGACACAAGGACCTTCAAATAACATTGGCTTAAGTAAGTATGTTCTTCCAGCTGGGAATTTCAAGACTGGTCTGCCTGCTTTGCTTCCACATATATTTTTCCAAGCACTTAACACACCCTTTTATTCATACATATATAAATATATCTATTACTACATGATCAGTAATTAAATTAAATTTCATGATAATTAAGATAGAAAAGTTAATTATACTTGTGAGTCATCATTGGTGCCATTTCTAGTGGCTCCAAAATCAAGCACATTGTGTATGTTTTGGCCATATGTAGTGCCAAAACAGCTTGACAAAGTGATACCTAATGATACCAGAACTATTAAGCAGCTTCTGGGGTCCTGCATAATTATTAAGAATTAAATCAAAGAGAAAAAGAAAATACAAAATGAATTATTATTATCAGAAGAAGAAAGAATGTTACTTACTGACCATTATTGGAGATGAAGTAGTAAACCAGAGAGAAAAGAGTGATGGTTTTTGATCTCTCTAGTTCATGTATTTATACATAATATTAAGTTTTGATGTTATCAATGGTTAGGGTATTTAATTCTATAGTTGACTGTTTTAACCATATGTGGTAGTGAAGATCAGAATAAGTAACTGTTTTAGTGTCAGTATTTACTAAAAAATCTGTCTTTGTAGTTCTTTCATTGGGACTATTAATGGCATGGATTAGTTTCTTAAATAAACACTTATTGACTTTTGTAATGGATTTGTTGCTTTGTCAAAAGTATACACAACTTGTAACCACTAGTTTTGAGATTATTTTGTTTTGGTGAATACGAGAATTGTTAAGGGGCACCGGTGGTGCCCAACACCACAAGGAGGTGGTGTACTCATAATACTCTTGGATTTGGAAGTACACTCTCCCTCCCATTGGCCTTTTCTCCAACACAGGCCTTTTTCCAAAACTTGTCTCAGAGTCAGAACTTGAGGCCTATATCCCATCTCATTATTAGAATGTCGAATTGCCTTTTTCATCACCAAACCTTTCATGTCATGTCATTGAATTCAGTCATGATAATCTTCTTCTGTAATCCCACTCTTTCAAACCGAGAATCGTACTGAACATTCAATTAAATTGATAATTAGAAACTAAAAATATAAGTTATTTAATAAAAAATATATGAAATAAAACCCATTTCCCGAGTAATTAGTTGAGCATTGGGACGTCTCCCTTCCATTCTATTGCAAACAAACACACCACCATCAAACAAATTACCCCGGCTTTATAATGTCCTCTTTTATATCACGTTCACAGCCAATATCTACATTTTCCAACTTCATTTCATGCAAAAAAAGATAATAACATTTGGGTGCTGATTGGTAACACTTAAAAAAAAAATAGTTTTTTATTTAATTAATTAAAAATTTGACAATTAAACAAAAACAGTGTTTGATATCCTATAATTGAATTGTGTTTGTTTGTTTGATTGGTTTCATTATAACATATACTTGTATGAATGTACTTATTGTGTGTTGGCATACACATATAGCATAGCCTTTTGTACTTCTTGTTTTATATATGTTAGTTTTCTTCTTGTCCCTTCTCACAGAAGAAAGGTTTCAAAAAGGAAGATATATAGGCTCTTATTACCAACTTTGGACATCATGTTTGATAAAAGTTGGTTACAGTTCAACAGGTAATAAGAATTAAGGACTTAGTTAATATTAAGTTAATAAATTCATAGATAGATAGGTTATACCTTTCTCTAATAATTTTGAGTATATATTTTTCATTTAATTGTAGAGCCTCAGATGAGTATAAGCAAGGCGCTAAGAGTTTTGTAGAGACAATAGAGAAAGAGGCTAATTATCCAAAAAAAGTATTGTGTCCCTGCAAAGTGTGTCGAAACTTAAGTCACCAAGATGTCAGCATTCTTTATGAGCATTTGATCATAAATGGGATCGATCCAACTTACAAAATATGGTTTCATCATGGGGAAGAAGTATTTAGAAGTGATGATATTGACGAAATGAATTATTTTGATGCTTATAATGTGTTTAGTGCTACAAATCTTGATGACTGTGATTTTGACGAACATGTAGAAGGCCCTGATGACAATTTCACCAAAAAATTAGAAGATGCAAAAATTCCATTATATCCACAGTGCACAAAATACACTAAGTTATCTGCAATTGTTGCTTTGTATAAGCTTAAGACTTCTAATGGATTGTCGGACAAATGTTTTGATGAAATGCTAGGGCTTTTCCATGATATGCTACTTTTTGATAATGTGCTCCTCAAGTCTACGTACTCAGTGAGAAAATTTCTTCGAGCATTCGAGTTAGGATATGAAAGGATTCATGCATGTGTAAATGATTGTTGTCTATTTAGAAAAGATAAAGAGACATTGGAAAATTGTCCAACATGTAGAACTTCTCATTGGATGTCAGACAAGCTTACTGGCAAGGTTCGGAAAGGTGTCCCTGCAAAAGTTTTGAGGTATTTTCCTATAATCCCAAGGTTCAAACGAATGTTTAGATAAAAAACAATGGCTAAGAATTTAAGGTGGCATCATAATAATAAGAGTAACGATGGGAAAATGCGTCACCCCGTAGATTCTATTGCTTGGGAGTTAGTGCATGAGAAATGGCCTTCTTTTTCAAAAGAAGAACAAAATCTTAGACTTGGACTTTCTACAGATGGATTCAATCCTTTTAGTAATTTGAGTAGTAAATATAGTGTTTGGCCTGTGATGATGGTTATGTGTAACTTGCCCCCATGGTTATGCATGAAACAAGAAAATGTTTTATTGTCATTATTAATTCCAGGACCGAAGCAACCTGGAAATGACATTGATGTATATTTAGAACCACTCATAGAGGACTTGAATGTATTATGGAATGAGGGAGTTGAAGTTCATGATGCTTTTGATAACCCGACTTTCATGTTGAGAGCAATTTTGATGTGGACCATCCAAGATTTTCCAGCTTATGGGAATCTTGCTGGATGTAAAACTAAGGGGTATTGTAGTTGTCCTTTATGTGGTAAAGATACACATTCAGAGTGGTTAAAACATAGCTCAAAGTTTTCATTTCGAGTCCATTGAAAATTTCTTCAAACAAACCATCAATTTCGAACTAAAAAAAGTTGGTTTGATGGAAAAGAAGAGCTTGGAAGTGCACCAAGGATAATGAATGGGAGTAAAATTTTTTAGCATCTAAAAAATTTTGTGGATGTATTGGGTAAATCTAAGTTAAAGAAAAGAAAGAGAGGTTGTGATGATGATAAAAAAGAGATGTGGAAAAAACGATCAATCTTTTTTGAGTTACCTTATTGGAAGGTTAGTATGTATAAAGTTATTTATCTAGATAAAATAACATTGTATTTAGAAGAATTTTTAATTATTTATCTTTTCAATATTTACTTCAGGAGTTATATGTTCGTCACAATTTGGATGTGATGCATATAGAGAAGAATGTGTGCGAAAGCATTATTAATACACTGTTAAATGTTGCTGGGAAGACTAAAGATGGAATCAAAGCTCGTTTGGATTTACAAGATATGGGTATTAGCAGTGGATTACACCCACAAGAGCAAGGGAGTAGAAACTACCTTCCACCAGCTATACATACACTTTCAAAGGATGAGAGACACTTATTTTGTGAACGTTTGTTCTTGTTGAAGGTACCAGATGGGTATAGTTCAAATATTCAAAATTGTGTTTCAATGGAACAATGCAAGGTTGTGGGTCTTAAGTCAAACGATTGTCACATTTTGATGCAACAATTACTACCAATGGCAATAAGAGGATTGATGCCTAAGGGTCCAAGGGATGCTATAATAAGATTATGTGCATTCTTCAATCGAATATGTCAACGAGTTATTGACAGGGAGAGCTTGATGACATTTGAAAATGAAGTTGCTGAAACATTATGCTTGTTTGAGAGATTCTTTCCACCATCATTTTTTGACGTCATGATTCACT
Organism: Humulus lupulus; assembly: GCF_963169125.1. Classification (NCBI taxonomy): domain Eukaryota; kingdom Viridiplantae; phylum Streptophyta; class Magnoliopsida; order Rosales; family Cannabaceae; genus Humulus; species Humulus lupulus. The sequence continues at coordinate 109,424,575 of NC_084796.1, forward strand.
TGGTGATTCATATTGGACGAGAAGCACGATTATGTGGACCAGTTCAGTTTCGATGGATGTATCCCTTTGAGAGGTGAATCAATAAAAAAAATTATTATTCTTTTATATTTATTGTGATATATGGACAGTTTATTAATGACGTACTAATATCTGATGTGATAGACGTATGAAAACACTAAAAGAATATGTCAGAAATCGAGCAAGGCCTGTAGGTTGTATTGCGGAGTCTTATCTTGCAGATGAGTGTGTGATTTTTTGTAATGAATTCAATAACAGAACAGTTGAATTGAACACAAAAAAAGGTCGTAATGAAGAGTGGGCCAATGATGTGATACTTGAAGGTCATCCAATTTCTGGGAAAAAAGAAATTACGATAACAAATGAGTGGATAGAAATTGCACACCGATATGTTCTGCTGAATACATCTATTGTATAGCCTTTTATAGAGTAAGTCCATGATGGGTCCTAATTGTTAGTTTTTATGTTCAAAATTAAGTGATTTTAGCCATTTTATTTGAATAAATTAGGATGCATATAGAGGAGTTAAGGAAAATAAACAAAATTTATGAGAGAAATAGTGGCTTGCTTTGGAAAAGACATGTAGAGACATTTCCAAAATGGCTGAAGGAAAAGGTATACTAGTTCATTCTTAACTGATTTAGCTTAGTGTGTTAAGTTGAGTGATATGACTAATTGAAAACTATTTTTAATAACAGGTTCCTATTGATGTGGCTGAATAATTTTTGTTGTTGAAATGGCTAGCATATGGACCCAGAAAACAAGCAATATCTTACACAGGATTTATTATCAATGGAAAGATTCCATGTAAAGGATATTGAGAAGTCTACACAAAATAGTGGTGTTTCCATAACCATGTGTAGATCTAGTACTAAAGATATATCGCAAGTTGCTGGTGTAGTTTCCTACTATGGGGTCCTAAAAGAGATAATCTTGTTATATTATTACACATTTCATATTCCAATTTTCAAATGTCATTGGGCTAATGTTCCTAATGGTGTTAGGGTAGAAGATGGTCTTACATTAGTTAACCTGCACCAAAGTCAATCACAATTTGTTAAAGACCCTTTCATTTTAGCTTCACAAGTTAAACAAGTTTTCTACTCTAGAGAACATGATTCTTCCAGTTGGTATGTGGTGTTGAGGGCACCCCCCAGAGGATTTTATGACTTGGAATACTATGATAAGCATGAGTATATGCCTATCATTTCAGAAGAAAATTTTGAAACTGAGTTGGATGATGTACTTGAAGAAGATCAATATGTGAGAGTGGATTGTGAGGGCACGTTAGTTTGAATATCATGTTGTTTTATTGACAATTGAACTAATCTTGTAGTACTTGTACTTGTTATTTGGAATATCATGATGTACATGGTTGCCAACATTGATATTAGAATGATGTACAAGTTTGTTGAGACTGATATTAGAATGTTGTACTTCTTAAATTCATGGTATCTAACGATTGTGTGTAGTTTGACTTTTCTCTTCCATTTTAGTGTACTACCCCCATTAATTAATTATCATTCTTACACATATATTTATGTTTTTTGGACTTGATTTCATACATTAATGTTGAGTTAACTAGTTTCATACATTAAATCAGGTACTACCACAAGATATGCCTCCAAAAATGACATCACAACGAAAGATGATAGTAAGAGAAGACTCTTATGAAGATATAGAAACAACCACAACTCATATAAGCTCCACTAAGAGAAAGAGGTCACTTAAGAAAAAAACATTTGACACAGAGCAATTAACACCACTCATTAGCTTTTATTATACATTGGCGAAAACACCCACTCAAACTTCATCTACTCCAATGTTAGATTCATCAGCAGCCAATACTAGGGGATCTCACAAAAGGGTGCTTGGGAAAACACATAAAATTCCTATAGAAGATAATCGTGGGTCATTAATGGCAACACGAAAGTCACCTCGCCTACAATCATTAGGGGCACAAGATCTTGGAAGCTCATCAAAATCTATTGCTGATAACTGTGCAGTAGATCAAGAAGTTGTTGATCACGTAGAAGAACGTACAAAAAAGAGAACAAGAGGTCCAACTAAAATGAAGTCTATTGCAACTGATAGTGGTGGTCGTTTGGAAGTGAAGTTTAATTCCAAAGGACAACCAATTGGTACAACATCGGTAAAATTGTCTTCTTTTTTAGGAGCACCTGTGAGAGAAATTGTGCCAATAACAATAACTAATTGGAGGAAGATCACTCCAGGAATGAAAGAAGTTTTATGGAAATCTATACAGGTATAAAGTCTAATCAATATTTATTGTACTATTTTTTTATGATCATAAAGTTTGCTACAATTTATTGACACTAATATATTTGCATGTTTAATTTTTTACTAGGCAAGATATAAGGTTGACAAAGAATGGCAAAAGTACTATGTCTTTAGAACAATGGCTGATCTTTGGAGAGCTTCGAAATCAAGATTGGTTTCTAAACTTAGGAAGGCACCCAATGAAGAAGCAAGAATGAACCTGAAACCTGATAACATCAACTCAGAAATTGAGTGGAAAAGTTATGTTAGAGAAATTGAGTTTAAGGTACCTTAATTTCAATTTTTGTTCTAAACTTATTACAAATTCAAGTTCATTAATGATTAATACTATTATCATTAATCCTGGATTCTAATAGGCCAAAAGTGAGAAATTCAGAAAGATACGAACAAAGCAATTGCCTCACATTTGTAGCCGTAAAGGATATGCACGCTTGACTGAAGAATTGGTAAAATTAGATCTATTTGTATGTGATGTATAAGAAATTGATTTTATCCCAAATTTTAATTAATATTTTTTACATCCTTTGCTAGGTTAATAATAGCGGAAGCAAAGAAGCACCTTCTAGAGTTGATGTTTGGACTAAGGCACATAAGAAGAAAAATGGTCAACCTGTAAATTTAGAAGTGGCTGAAGCTTTTGTATGAACTAACTTTATTTAATTATGATTTTATTTGTTTTTATTACATAATTTTCATCTAAATATTACCATTGTTGATTTTACATATATATTTTCAGGATTTAGTGGAAGAATATAAAAAAGATCTAACTATTTCTTCAACTACAAGTGTTAATGATGACATTCTAACAAAGGTGCTTGGCCCTGAAAAGAATACATATTTGAGGGCTTTTGGAAGAGGAGTTACTCGGTCAAAGTTGGCAATTTTTTATGAATGAGATGATCACATGATTCAAATAAAAGATCGATGTAATGAGTTGAAGGATAGAATGTCACACATGGAGCAACTAATTCAATCTTTACTAAAAAATCAGGTAAGTTATTTTTTTTTTTCATGAATTCGGTTATAATTAGTGTTTTTTATGTTTAACTAGTTTTCCATTCAACTAATGGCTAATGTATAATATCACTATAGAATGAACCTGTTCAAAGTGGGGAGCAATCAAATGCCCATGTTCCATCATCTCCCGTGGTAACTTCCTAATCATTAAGTCTTAAACTTTCTCCACTTCTTATAAATGAATTCTAACTATTGCCACTATTCTTAAAGAGTGTAAGGGATAACATATATGGCCAAAAATGCAAAATATTGGATTGGAATGGATCTGGAGATATTATTGCAGATGGATACTTCATTTCAAGTGACCCAAAAGATGAGGTCCATCATGTTCCTCTTGGTCCAAATGCCATGAAAGTGGGAATAGATTTTGCAAGGAAACCCAATGCATTTGTTTGGAGGCCTACATCTAACATTTTCCATATGGAAGATGCTATTGGTAGTATAATTGCATGACCAACTGAAAAAGTGAGAATGAACTAACCAAGTAAGTATATTTTGCAAACTCTACATTACTACTCTACTATTTTTTTTTTTTTTTATATATGTCTAAGTAATTTAATTATGTTTATTTTGGGTTCTAATGCAGGTGGTTGTGATGCCATACATCTTCATATAGTTAGGCTCTTGAGGTGTGTTTTCTTTTCCTTGTACTCTTTATAATGGAAAATATCTTGTTGGCTTGCTTTAGTAGTATAAACCATGCATGAATATAATATTTATGTCTTTTAACATTAATAGTGCTTTAATATTGTTGTTGTTGTTTCATTTCTGACCAAGACACAGATAGATGGAAACAAATGGAAGGTCATGGCACACTTTTTGGGCTCGGCAATAGGCTTTCAAATCTAGTGCAAATAACAAAGCATCAAAATATCTTTAGATTTCGTTGTTCACTTTTAAAGTGAAACATGGAAGTTTTTTCAAATTTTAGCTAAACCTTTTAGCTAGAAGTTTATTATGATGACTTTGATTCTCTAAACTTTACTTTTTGAAAGATGGTTCACTTAAGTGAAATATGTATTTGGACCGAGTTACCTAATATGATGATATTGACATTTTTTAAGATCTAATGCTTTTTTTATCATTATATTGTTATCAAGGAAAAAAAATAAATTTTATTAAAATATAATATAAATAAAAAAAAACAAATATAACCAAAAGTTATCATTAATATAATAATAACAAGCACAAAATGTTATAAAAATTCTATAATAACATTTTTTATAACACTTAAATAATGACATGAAATAAGCATAATGTTTGACTATTGAATAAATATAACAAGCACAAAATGTTATAAAAGAATTTATAATAACACTTAAATAATATCATGAAATAAGCATAATGTTTGACTCTTGACAAAATACTTATAAGCTTGATAAATAGATATTGTATGTATTTTGTAACAAAGAAAAACTGTTGTGGAATAGTTAATTATAACACTATTGATAACACTTGAAAATTATTATAAAAAATTCCAGACTTTTAATTTTAATAACATGGGCTATGTTAGCATTGGGTAAAGTGTTATAAACTGTTTTTTATAACACTTTTTCAGAGTTATCCATAATATTTTTTCTTGTAGTGTCAAACTTTTCCTCAAACAGATGGTATGCATCAAAACTTTGAGTATACTTTAATGACTTAATAATAAGAAATATGTGTTCATGTATATATGTGTGAGAGAGAAACAGGGGGAAAATGATAGAGAAGTTAAACAAAATTTACTTGCAATACTAATCCAACCACAATAGTAATAAAATTATTGAGATTAGCTTATGGGACATAGTAACAATAAAAATGAGATAGTAATTATCATAATATTGTACAAATTAAAGGCACCAAAATCACACTTTCGTGAGTCAAATTTTGTGATCAATATATGCAAGGGGTAGTGAAATAAAGAATTTGATCACTTGATTGTAGAGTGCAGAACAATAAAATAACAGATCTCATAAATTACTAGAAAGTAAAAAACAGTTTAGAATCACAAAAGAATACAAGATTTTGATCCCTAGTAGAAAAGTTTTTGGTCACAACAAACCAAGTATTAATGATACAATAAGAAATATTACTAACTATCCCTATTGAAAACAGAACATAGAAATTTCAAGGTAAACCCAAATCAATTAACATCAAAACCCACATACAAATATCCAAAATAAAACAGAAGCTACAACAAAAGAGCTCCATACCGTTTCCTTCAAGGTCTCTAGGGGTTCACTCCGTTTGGAGCCAAAACACGGGGAAAAGTGGCGTAAGAGGGAAGTCGAGTGGACTTCACTCCTTCAAGTTGACTGCACAGAGCAAGATACAAGAACAATTTAAACAAAAAGAAATAAATAAATTGCATTACAATAATAAAAAAAATACATAAACCAGGAATTGAACACCCATGGCACCCCGTCACACCACCATCTCTAGTCCACGCAACCCAGTCGACGTCAACTGTAAAATAGAATGAGAGAGAGAGAGAGATCTTTACCTGCACCAACGAGTCTCTGAGTCTGCATTGTCGAGCCTTCGGCAGTCCCGCTGAGCCTCTGTCAGCCCCATCGGCCTCCACCGTGGTTGAAGCCTCGTATATCCCCTCGCCATCGTAGTTGAAGCCCCCACAACTGCTGGTATTTCGAGCAGGAGAGAGAGAGAGAAGGAGAGGGATCAGAGAAGGAGAGGTATCGGGGAAGAGTGAGAGGGGAGAGCGGCTTGGAAAGGAAAGAGATAGGGTTTTCATTTGAGATATTTTGTTTTGGGAAACAATAATTCATTTGCCACTTATTTTGTTTTTTGAGATATTTTAGTATTTTTATCTATTATAATAATGTTGAAATACTGTTATACTTATGTGTTGCAAAAAGGGATTTTTGGTGTAGTGTCAAGAGTTTCATCACAGAGTTAGACACTCTAAAGCAGACAAAACTCTAAGGCAGGCACCAAGATCATGGTTTGACAGACTTAAAAACACACTACTGGACTAGAACTTCAAACACTCTAAGGCAGACACTTCGTTGTTTTATTTTCAGACAGCCAGGGTGATAATTTTAATGCTGATCTATGTGGATGACATTATTGTCACAGGGAATGATGCATGCAAGGTTAAGAGTTTCATCACATAGTTAAACAAGCATTTCACTTTAAAGGACTTGGGACCTCTTCACTTCTTTCTTGGGATTGAAGTATATCGAGATGATTCAGGCTTCTATCTAACTCAAACAAGATACATATAAGAAATGATGAAGAAAGCTGATATGACAAATCTGAAACCTTGCCTCGCACCAATCACTGTAGGCAAACAAATGTCTCTTACTGATGGAGAACCAATGCAGAATCCCACCATGTATCGAAGTATTATAGGAGCTCTTCAATACCTCTATCATACACGACCCAACATAGCTTATGCAATAAATAAGCTAAGTCAATTTCTACAAGCTCCAACATTCGTTTACTAGAGTGGTGCTAAAAGAGTGCTTTGCTATCTCAAAGGGACAATGAGACATGGCTTGCATATTAGCTGCAGTGACAAACTGAGTATAACATGTTTCTCTGATGTAGATTGGGCTTGCTGCCCAGATGATAGACACTCTATAGCTGGATACTCTGTCTATCTTGGAGAAACATTGGTGTCTTGGTCTTCCAAAAAGCAAGCAGTGGTATCAAGATCAATATTGAATCAGAGTATTGAGCACTAGCCCATGTTATCCTTACTAGAAGCTCATTTTTCCTCTCCAAATGCCTTCAATATCCTGGTGTGACAACATCAGTGCCAGTGCACTAGCCTCAAATCAAATATTCCATGCTCACACCAAACATATTGAGATTGATGTGAATTATGTCAGAGACAAAGTATTGCAGAAACAACTTGAAGTTCGCTATATCCCATCACATGACCATATAGTTGATTGCCTTACTAAAGGATTGTCACATTCCATATTTGACAAACTCGGGGTTAGAACTTCACCCTTTCGTTTGAGAGGGGCTGTTAAGGAATATAAAATTCCTCTGCTGTGATGTCACCTCAATGGTACCCTGCATAACCGAATTAATTATGATATTTTGTGCCCAATGATGAGAGTGTGGTCTTGAAAATCTATTGCAACCATTTGTGGATAATTACTAGAATATTATTTGTATTATGACAGTTGTGATGAGCCAACGACTCTTGTACCTTTTCCAATAGAATCCATCTCTATAAATATTACAAGGAAACTCTTATTTCTGTGAGCTAAGGTTTTATCCATCCTTTCTCTCTACTCGCTATATTTAAATAGTAATGTTGACCCTAGTTTTGGTCAACAACACGGAGTCTAGAAAACGACAGAAAATAATATAGAGCATGAGAAAATGATCTAATGGAAAATAAAGGACACAGAAAATTATAGTGGTTCGACCCCAGTGATTGGTAATAACCTACGTCCACTTGATACTATTATTAGTATTGAGCTCCAAAGGTGTGATCAAAGAACTCGGGTTCCTGAGTTTCACTGACCTTAGAAGAAGAAAACAAAACAAACGATGGATAACAGTAATACAATTCTGAAGAAGAGAAAAAAGATTGATCTCCTTCCTTGAGCTATTTCTTGTGTATTTATTGGCTCAAGAATGGTTACATGAATTAGGAAATAATATCTATCATTAATAAACGGATCTGCAGGTCATAATGAAGAGATATTCTCGAATATCATCACGACTGTACAGATCTTTACATAAATGAATGCTATATTATTTTATAATATAATGTAAAATAATGTTATATTATAATATAATGTTTTAGATTAAATAAATGTGACAAAGTGTGTCACATATTGTAACACATAATAGAGAGTTACAATATTTAGATATATGAGATATATCCAAATAATGTAACATATTTGGTGTTACAAATTTGTAACCTCCAAATATTACCCTTTATTGTGTAAATTGTTGTTACACAACATTGAGATGAATTTCATAAAGCTATATGTGATATGGCTGTTAGAGATCTGATTTTAACCCCAATAATGTGTTTTGGGAGTTACAAAATCATTTGGGAGGGTTTGGAACCGTTTGGAAAAACATCACATTTTTTGTGCTGAATTTGGTCAGTGGCCGCGGCCACCAACATTCAGTGGCCGCGACCTGTGGGTCAGAGACCAGTGGCCGTGGCCACTAATGTCTTTGGCCGCGGCCACAGGCCAAAACTAACCAAAATTTTCAGTTTTTTCAATCTTTGTTGAACGGCTCAAAAAACCCAAATAACTCTCAAATCTCATTTTTAATTCCATATTAATCCAATTAAACATTGGTAACAGACATGGGAGTTGGTGGAATTTGAAATTCAAATGGTGTCTCTAAACTCTATAAATAGGAGCCTATAGCTCACTTGTAAGACACAACATTTCTATCCATTAGAGCACTTGGCTAGAAACACCTTGAGGCTTGATAATTCCAGAAAGCTTTTCCAATATCTGAGAGAGATCCCTTAGTGCTTGAGTTAGGGGGAAATAAGCTTTTGGACAAAGGTTTTAAACCTTGTTCAAGTTGGTGATCCCCAACCCTCTTCACTTAGGTTGTGTAAGTGAGAGTTTACTTGTGTTTCTATTCTTCTTTTTATTCTATTGTTTTTCTTCTTATTCTCTTGTTCTATTTACTTGTATATTTTGTTTAAGAGTTGTAATATTTTCTTTTGGTCCAAACACTTTATTTTACTTGTAATCTTTTGCTTAGAGTTGTATTCTCACTATTCTCTTCTTCTTCATCATCTTCTTCATTTCCTTTGGTTATTTGTAATTTTCAGTTATAGAGTTGTAATCTTATTCAATCAATCATTATTTATTTGTAATATATTGCATAGAGTTGTAATATTATCAATTTCCATTGAGACAATTTATCTTTTCCTAACAATGAACGGAGTATACGACTAGTCTGGTTGTATATAAGACTTGATCTTTTCATGTGGAAATAATGCTGGTCGATAGGTGAGCAATATCTCTGCCACGTGTCGAAAATCCTTGCCACGTCATCAACAGCTGTTTTTTTTTGGATAAACAAGTACAATAAAACACGAATGCATACACAAATCTGTTTGAAATAGTTAAAACAATGTAAAGAAACAAGTTTCCTCACTACATAACACGAAAATATACTTACCCCTAAGATTTATGCCCCTAGATCTGAAATGCCAAAGTGAAGTTTCTTGCCTTGATAAGATTTAATCTTGCCCAAATAATAAGTTCAAAACAAATATTAGATGTGCTCCAAACTTATTATAGATTGACATTTATAAATAGTGGCTGCCTTGTTTTTTGAGTTAGAGCTTAGAAAAAGAGAAGGGAAAGAGTCTTGAGAGAGAGAAAGGGAGTGAGAAGACAAAATAAGAAAAAAAGTATCCCTTCATAAATGCTAGAGGCATTTTTGGAATCAAGGGGAATATTATCATAAAAGAATGATGTATAATTAGCACGAGATACTTTTGATTTAGTACCCCTTTTTTGCATCAATATTCAACATTTTCTTTTAAAATTCTTTTAACCCACTAAACACTCAATCAAACAATAAAATAGTAAAATGTAAATCAGTGACCAAATTTTGATGTGTTGTTATTAGGTATTTTAAGAAGCAGAATACCATATGATGTGACTTTTTACAATTAGGTAGCGATACTCCTTTTTAAGTATTAAACTAAATTGTACGAGTTTCAATATTAAATTACACCATCATCAACATCAGTATGCCAAATTATATCGTACTCGGCAAGGGTGAGCATTTCTCAATTTCAATTGTTCTTTTTTAGCCCTCCTTTTGTTTGGACATTTGTCTGTCACTCGTCGGATATCGAAAAGAAACCTTTTGATTCAATCTAACGGTTATAAAACTCTATAAAAATTTCACATACCTCAAAATAAAGTGAAGGGGCCAATAAAATAAATAAACCTGAAAAAGTCAAACGAGGGGGGAAGAGGAGTGCTGTACTGTTGTAGTTGTAGTTGTAGTTGTTGGCATCCCAATAAACCTGTTTCTGAGTAATTAATTAGGGCACTCTACCCCTATATAGACTATATCATATTGTTTCAGCCTAGTTTCTGTACTACGACTATGTATAAAGCTAAAATTTTCCTACCACTCATTACTCACTACTCAGTCAATCCAGCTCAGTCCAGTCCCCTAATTCAATTTCAAATTTCAAATTACTATTATTATTATTTATACATTTCTGTTAAGCCAATATTAAATATAAAAATATTATTTTACTTAGTCCACGAATAGTTGTTTTCATATGCTGCCACTCCGATAAAAATCCCTTTTGTTCATCCTATTCTATAGATAAGAGTACGGACTTCTTCATTCTTATTCACTAATACAATTATTCATTCAATATTATTATTTCTTTTCTCTCACCTATTTTATTTTTGGTTTTTAGTGTGGAATAATAACAGTATACCCTCATCAAAATTTTATAATAAAAATAATATTACGTGTACTCTAACTCACTTGGGGAATTAGAGGGAGGGACGGGGACCACTTAGGATTTCCATGTTTTTCTTTTCCCTATACATAAAATAGCTCAAAACATTTGGAATAAGAAAAAGTAGATAATTAAATAAATGAGTGTGTGGAATGGCATATCCTTGTATTTTTGGATTGCCTATCCTTCAGTATTTAGTCAAAAATAAAAATTGGGGAGTGAAATTTATAAACAAATAAAAATCAGTCAATTGCCACGTGTGAAATCATCTGACGTGGACATTTATTGGTTGAATTGGACCCCACATGAATGGTTACCATTGTCTGCGAGCCACGTGTCAACAATCCCATCCTTCTAGCACATCCCATAATAGTATAGTATATTTGTAGTGTACTAAACTCTCTCTCATTTTCTCCAGTTTACATACATGACACTTGTTTTGCCGTTTTTATTTTTTATTTTCAATTTTAGTTCTTTGTTTTGCATGAGCTCACAAAATCCACTAAATACCCAAACCCATTAGGAGTTCAGTCTGCTTCTTTTTTTCAATTCCCATTTTCACTTTTCTCCCTTCGCTTTCTTTCCACCCAATCACTCTTGTCCCCCTTTGTTTGTATTAATACATATATATATATATACATATATATAAAACACTTTCTCATTGATTCTCTGGGAAAAGAATGAGGTGGGAAAGGTTGCAACAACTCCATTCGAGACAGGGCCAGGGAGAAGCTCAACATCGACAGCAAGTGGGTGAGATTTCTGGGCCAGGGAAGAGGTGGGGACACACCTGCAACGCCATTAAGGAAGGGAGGTTCCTCTATGTGTTTGGGGGTTATGGCAAAGATAACTGTCAGACTAACCAAATACACGTCTTTGACACTGGTGGGGTTTTCATCAAACAATATATATGCATATTTATTTCTATTGTACCCTTGATTTCATTTTCTTGTATTTCTTTAACGATTTTGGGCAATCACGTTTTGGCATTTTAGATTGCAATTTTTATTTTCGGTTCGAGACTTTTCTTATGGTGTGTATCCATATATGTTTATATGTTCATGGATTGTGTGGATTGATCTATATCCGAAATCATAAGAGCTTGTTGCTTAGGGCTTTTGTTGGGTTTGCTTTTTTATGTTGGGGCGTTCTTCTGGTTTCAGTTAATGTTAGCATTAATCTTTTTTTTTTTTTTTGGGGGGGGGGGGGGGGGTTAATCTCATTTTTAAAAGTGTTTTGTTTTCTCGGTTTGATGTTTAATCTCATTTTTAGATTATTATTGGTTAATTTCCAGCTTCCTTGGGTTTCTTGCAATTAAATCTTATTTCCCCCTTATTCAAATATATGGTACAGTGCAGCCAATGAAGATACTGGCATTAAAACTCTTCCCCTTTTTTGGGTTGGATTTGTATTGGGTATTTTTTTGCATTTCATATGAAGATTGTTATGGTATAAGTTAATGGTCTCATTCTGAATACCGATTTTGCAGCCACTCAGAAATGGAGTCAGCCAGTGATAAAAGGCACACCTCCAACTCCCAGAGACAGCCACAGTTGTACCACTGTTGGTGATAATCTCTATGTGTTTGGGGGTACTGATGGGATGAACCCTCTCAGGGATTTGCATATATTAGACACTTGTGAGCAATTTTTAATTTGAGTATTTTTCTTTCTGTTGATTAACATGTCTACACAACTAGTTGCTCTACTACTGCCTAAATTATATTCACTGTATCTGGAATTTTTATCATATCGTTTGCATTGATTTTCTTAAATGACAAAAGTGAAAATTCTTGTCCATGATTATTAATGAACCCATATTTTGTAAGGATTTTGCTTAAAGAAATGTGCTCTGATCTCTCTATTATCTGTCCCATGAGTGGAAGTTTATACATTTGTTGTTTGAAACATTGTAGCCTCACATACATGGATATCCCCATGTTTTAGAGGAGAGGGACCAGAGGCACGAGAAGGCCATAATGCAGCCCTTGTTGGTAAAAGATTGTTTATATTTGGTGGTTGTGGCAAATCTTTTAGTACTAATGATGAGGTGTATTACAATGATCTCTACATATTAAATATCGGTAAGTTTCTATTTAACTTCATTCACAAGTTATTAAATATTTTGAGTATAAATTTGGTTGATAATATTTTGATCTCACTTATGCATTCGCATGATACTATTCAAACGATGGTATAAGTCTAGTTGATTGGCATTATATATCTGAGCATACGATGGTATAGGTCTAGTTGATTGGCACTCTATATCTGAGCATGCTTGATTGTTGTTTGAAATAACACATGGAGGTTCTCTAGCTAATGAGTAACTTTCGTGCTTAAGCCTGAATAATATCTTTTAGGGCTTTTGGGTCCAGCTTGTTGCCAATTTTAATAAGGTTGTGGGTGGTTAATGGGATAGGGTTGCCAACCAGCTAGCTTTTCCCCACCTCTGATAAGTGAAGGTGAGTTTTTGGGCCGGGTTGGCTGGTGTAGTTACACTGTAGCTTGTTTTTTGGGGAGGGCTTTTTGTTCAACTCTTGTATGCTTGGTATAGTGGCTAACCAATGTGGATAGCAAAGCGGGAAAAAAAACTGAGTTTCCACTTTTTCCTAATCTTGTAGAGACATTTGTATGGAAACGCGCCACAACATCAGGCACTCCACCATCCCCACGCGATAGCCACACGTGCTCTTCTTGGAAGAACAATGTTATTGTGATTGGCGGTGAAGATGGGCATGATTATTATTTGTCAGATGTTCATATCCTTGATACAGGTACCATGATTCTTGTAACTTACCTATCCCATTGCCATGAAATATTTTTAAGTTGTTACTTGATTAGAAGGTATCATTGTGGCTTGAGTATACAGCAATAAATCGTGTACTTTTTATTTATTTATTTTTGGTGTTGTTTTTCATTAGATACTCTGGTGTGGAGAGAGCTGAACACTTCAGGTCAATTGTTGACCCCTCGAGCTGGCCATTCAACTGTTGCTTTAGGCAAGAAATTATTTGTTTTTGGGGGATTTACGGATGCTCAAAATCTGTACAATGATCTTTATATGCTAGATATTGGTATGTATCACTGACACAGTAGCATTCCCAGAACTTTGATTTTTGTTTGACTTCCCCCCCTTTTTTGTTGGTGGGGTAGTAGGTGACTTGGCGTGCTTAAGATTGTCTTCTATTCCATCGTTGTATCAATTAATGGTTGAGTCCAACATCTTAAAGTCTAATCAATGTCATTGACTGTCTATACCATATAGTGTTCTGATTTCGTGTTTCTCTTCCTTTGGACTATAAATGTCAACAAATATGTACCAACTTTTGTGCAGATACAGGTGTCTGGACCAAGGTGACAACAGTAGGTGATGGGCCATCTGCTAGATTTTCTGTGGCAGGAGATTGCTTGGATCCACAGAAGAGAGGTGTTCTTGTATTTTTGGGTGGCTGCAATAAAAGTCTTGAGGCGCTGGATGACATGTTTTACTTGTACACAGGTTACATAACATTTAGTTTCCAGCAATTATTGGAACGTTTCTTGAATTTGAAACACTATGCTGTCTTACTGACATGATATATTTTCTTTGTAGGGATTACTAGGGAAAGTGAGTTAAGACTAGATAAATTATCTTTGAGGAAGCAATTGAAGCTTAAGTGTCAAGAACAACTCGCTCCTATTCAGGACAACACTCCTGCTAGACTTGAAGGTGGGGCTAATATGTACCAACCCTCGACTGTGCCAGTTTATGGCCAAGCAGGTGAGTATGAATTACATTTTCTGTTGACAAGTTGTGCTTGGATTACATCATTAGTTCATTGAAAATAAAAAGTTCAACTTGTACATATTTGATTTGTCAAATGTCAAGAATCTATTAATAATTAGTATTGGACAAATTGGTTGGCATGATGTAACTTTTTTAAATTAATCCTCATCTATTTTCATTGAATATATTATACAATTATTGGTTTTTTTATTGATCTGATACATACTAGAGGGGTCATGGATGTGTGAATTACACATTGACCGTGTAGTCTAGTGGATCAATTTCTAACCAAACCATTAAATAAGTGTGTTTGACAGGTTTTCCTGATTTGACACAACTTTTGTTCTGCATAATTGAGTTATGTGTGCATTTATAAACAATTTCTTAAGGTATACTATTTCTAAAAATAATTGAGGCTGTGTTTGAGAGTATCTTTTGTTATGGTGAATGTGTATGCAGAGGTAGTGGTTTACGTTTGTGGTTCATCAGAAATTCCTTGTAATGACCGCAGTTATACTTGTGGGATAACTTGGAGGGTTTAATTGGTGCCTAACGATCTAATTTTTTTCTCAATGCAGGCATACAGAACTTCAGTTTATTGCAGTCCCCATCATTTCAGAGCAAGAAAACCTTTCAAGCCAAGGTGACTGAAAGAATATCAGATGGTTATACTATAGAAACAATCATTGATGGAAAGCCTCTTCGTGGAATCTTATTTTCCAATAGATCAGACTATCACCACAAAGCTATTCCTATTCCTAGTAGGTAAGGACATAGGCATGTTTCCTTCATTGTTTAATCAATATGTTTGGGCTATTATAATAAACAATATTTTCCCTTATAAATGTTGTTCAAGTTTTGAATGTGTTATTCTTTAAACAGGAAGCGGGTTGCTGCGGAAACTGGAGGTGTTATGTCAAATGGTGATTATAGCAGCAAAACAAAAAGTTTTAGGGTCCTCAAGCAGGATGCTGCAGAGAACAAACAAGTTGTTAATGTTTATGAGGAATCAACATCTCATGTTCTGTGCAGTGAAGGGGCTGCAGTTCCTATAGTCAAGGACCAAGCACCTTGTGATACTTCTCAGCAACAGGTCAGATTTTTCTTGTAGTCTTATATGGCAGATTAGTCAATGCTTGCTTCTTTTGTTTGTTTTATTTATATTTGTTACTTTTGGTGTGTTTGTGTTTCTTTTTCCAGTTTCAGTAATTTCTTCACAAGAAATTATGTGTTATGATAAGCCAGGGTAAGAATAAATAAGCAGGTTATAGCATGGCATGACTTGTATATTTTCCAACTTTGCATATTTTGACTAATTAATACAAGTGTCTTTTAAATAATTAGCATGGGATGGCATGATATATTGAAGCTGAACCTTAAACTCCTTGCTTCATGATATTTGTCATAGTCAGCTCGGACTAAATATAGCAAGAAATTATGATTTTAGCTGCTATATTTTTCTGTCTATATTGTGTATCACATTGTTCCATAAATTTTTTTGATAAAGCAATGTACCTCTATAGTTACAATTATCATTTTTATGAGAGTTTAGTTACATATGTTGCATTAATTTAAGCTCAGTTCCCCGTAGCTAGTGCTTTATTAATCAAGAGTGACTTCCATTGACCAGAGAGCATCATGTCTTATTGTATCTGAATCCCACTAGCCCTGCTTTAACTATTTCTTTTTTTATCTGCTTGCAAAAATCATCCATTTTTTTTCTCCTTTTTTGCAAGGCTGCAAATGACATAGTCTGAAGTTGTTTTTGTTTAGGTCACTTCTGACTTCAAAGTACTGGTGACTCCAAATCTGGGAAATGAACAATTAAACAATGCACCAAAATCGAACCCCATAACTCCAGGAGAAAATAGGACAAGTAGCCCACCTAATAATGGTAGTGGAGAAATTCTCAAAGACATTGTGCCTGCTCCTGAAAACACTACTGATCCTATGTCCCTAGATCCAGGTATGATGAATCTAAAAAAAGCTTTTGATTAATTTCCACATCCATAGAATACTTTGTTTAATCTGCCATGTTGACAAAGTTGCCAACTTAAACCACTGGCAATTTCTTCCGTACATTGATTTGGCCATGGATGGATATTTTCTACTGCTGTTGTCCTGTGTTCTGGTGATGTATCTTTTCTTCATTAGTATTTAAATCTTCCTAGCGGAAATAATGGAGCTATACTTGGTTGAGTGTGTCTCTCTGATTAGCTGATCAGTTCTTCAATTTCTGTGTTGGTAGATGACAAGACATTAACCTCGGGCCGAATCGAAGCAACAACATCAATTCAAAACTGATTGTTGCCGAGATTAGCATACACACAACCAACCGAACAGCTATTGTACATTCATCTAAGGTGATCATAGGACAGGAATATACAGAACTTGCTAACTAACTGGTGTAATCTGCCACCGTCTAACACTTTTGGGTCTAAAGTAATAGTTGTATTTAGTTCTAGTTCTAGTCTAAAACTGGTGACTTGTTGATTACTTCTCTTCCAATGCTTTAGATATTGGGATGTCTTGTTAACTTTTTAACGAAGAGGTTGCTTCCAGAAGAAGATGGTGACTTAGTTACTTGGTATGTTATTGCATCAAAACCAGAAAAATAATGGCACTTGTAGCACCGTCAAAATTTTCTGCTGGTTCCATTTCAGATTACCTGAAGCGCCTATTCTTCTTTCAATTTCTATATTGAGGAGGAAAAAAATTTGTGGAAATGGAGAAGGTTTTGTTTTGTTTTTTCAAGAGTAAATTCAAATGTGATCATCCTAGAGCTTCATGTGAATTTTTTATTTTATTATTATTTAAATGAATTGGTGGGCGTTCCCCACAGTATTTTTTCGCCAATGCTTACGATAGGGGGTATCTTATACTGGAAGCCGTATTTTGGTCCTAATACTTAAATATTCGACATGTATATTGTTATTGTTATTATTATTGAAATCGTCTTTTATTAAATAAAAGTTAGTAATTAGCAGGGGCCATTGAGAGGAGTAGCATAAAAGTCCACCTGGAATACCCTCCAGTTGAATGGTGCCACTGATATTCCTAAAATATCGCCCAATAAGCTAACCTTATGATGATTGGTAGAGGATAAAAATGAGTGGAAAGAAAATTTAGAGGAGAAAATTGGATTGAGATCAAAATTTGAAGTTGTTTGGTGGGGAGAAAAGAGGAGAGAATGGAAAAGTAGAGAGAAGAATAAAAGTGAAAAGTTTTTATAAAAGTAAGTTCATGAAAATTTACTTAAATAACTTTTATTTAAAACAAAATGAAATAATAATATCAGTAAAATATTTAAAAATTAAATATACAATTTTTTTTCTTTCAGTTTTCAAAGCTGTAAGATTGGATATTCGAGAAGCAATACCACTTAATAGACTTCAACTGATACATTGGATATTTAAAAAGATGTTTAAATAAAATTAATTTTTGTTATTCCTTGGACCCACCACCGTGCATTCCCCTGCACACTTAGAAATCAGTGACCAACATCCAAATCCTCTGAGATAGGAAGAACAAGCTGCTTGTACTTTCTCAAGTTTCTTATATTGATAATGTGCTTGAAAGATTCTCTATGAAAAATTACAAGAAATGTCAATTACCGACTAGGTGTGGAATTATTTTTTCCAATGAGCAATGTCCCAAGACACCTTAGGAAGAAGAGAATATGATAAAGTTGCTTCAGTAGTTGGTAGTCTAATGTATGTCATGTTGTGTACAAGACTAGATAATTGCTATGCAATGGGAGTAGTCAGTCGTTATCAATCAAATCCTGGTTTGTAACACTGGATTGTGGTAAAGCACATTCTCAAGTATCTTCGAAGAACGAAAGATTACATGCTTATGTATTCAGGTGGTGACCCGAATCCCATTGGAGACACTGATTCCAATTCCCAACCAGTTTGGGATAGTCATAAGTCGACGTCTGGCTCAGTGTTCACTCTTTGTGGAGGAGTTGTAGTTTGGAGAAGTATTAAACAATCCATCATTGTATATTCTACCATGGAAGTCGAATACATAGTAGTTTGTGAAGCATCTAAAGAAGCGGTATGGTTCAGACTGTTCTATAATGATCTAGAAGTCGATCCAAATATGGATAAGCCACTAATCCTATATTGTGGTAACAGTGGATCAAGAGCAAACTCTAAAGAACCAAGGAGTCATACAAGGGGAAACATATAAAGAGGAAATACCATCTGGTTAGAGAGATCATGCATAGAGGTGATGTGACAGTTATGAAGATAGCGTTGGAACAATACTTAGTTGACCCATTTACCAAGACACTTTTTGCTAAGTCGTTTGAGGATCACATGCGAAATATGAGATTAAAAGACATGCTTCATCTGCTTTAAGGGCAAGTGGGAGATTGTTAGGGTTGGTGCCCTAAAAGCATGTTAAAAGACATTTTTGTTTGGAATTAAATAAAAGTATATTTTCTTTATAATTGAATGTTTGAATTATTATTGAATAATTATTATAAATATCATACAATTTCACATTCATTAATTAGAGTATGATTTTGTATAAGTACGAGATGATTAAGATCATAGATAATGATGAAAATTGCCAGCAACATATTAAAGTATGGAATCTTTAATCAATGGTTGCTAGTACGATTTAATAAGCATTTTTCGATAATGCACGTGGTCTAGATCCGGCTTGCAGGTGTGGATAGACATCTTAGTAAAAGTACATTATATAATTAGATTATATATGACTAGGCTTATGAATTAATTTCTTTATAAACATACTGTTTGCCATAAACATTTAATTCATATCAAAATAATGATCATATGTAGATCAGTCTGAATCCTGAGTAGTCATGAACTCTTGTTCATCTCTATTGGGTCTTTTGATTCACTTGTTAAAATCTCTTAGTATAATTAGGCTTGTGACTTTTGTTTTGGAGATTCAATAGTATGAATGGTTGGGAGCATGATCTTACAAGAATGGAATCCAAGGGCCTAATTGATATCTTATTAGGATTCAATTTTATGATTCCAAAAACTAA